>NC_051063.1:132570032-132870032 GCF_004664715.2 Peromyscus leucopus | reverse complement strand
ATCAGCCATCTGCAGGTGGAAATTGAGGCTTTCAAGTAGATAGCCAGGATACAGGGCCAAGTACCGGGTACATGATCACCATCTCCTTTCCCTGTGTTGTTCTTCTCTTTTGAGAATTGAATTCTGGGCCTATGATTCAGTACATCATTTCCTGTCATCCACTTTCAGTTTTGCTGTTTTGGCTGCAGTGCACATTGTGTTTGGAGCGTGAAATTAATCATCAACTCTGAAGGAGATCTCAAAGAGTGCCCAGGATGTGCTTTCCATTGGTGGAATTGAGTTCACTCTCCTTATTGTTTCCTGTGGGTTGGGCCATGTCCAACACCCTCCTTTCCCCAGAAATTCTCAAATATAAGCACCAGGAAATATTATTTAGAAAGATTTAGGAGACAGAAACATAAAGAAAATACAGGATAGCTTTGAGAGTGCTTGTATGCTAATGTATCCAGCATCTACTGTCTGTGCCCTTGGGTTGTTAAAACAATGCCAAGGGGCAGAAAAAAACAACCCCCCTTGCAGAGACAGGTGCAGGTCATCTCTGCCACCTGCACTCAGACCCATGATCCAGTCATCCTCTCTAAGCATACCAGCTGGGTAACGCCTAATGGGCTCCAACAGGTTCCTATTCCAAACAAAATTTGAATGCACACCCTCCACCAGCGGAAGCAAGAAGTGTTAAAAAAAAATTGTCAGCAGAGCAGTTTCTCACCAGTCAGCCTGTGGGTATACTCTGGGTCTCAGTTGCTTATGAGCACACTAAAGTCCGATTGTTATTTGGTGCCCACGAGGCAGATTGCTCCTGGAATACAAGGAGAGACAGATCCCGTGGAAATTTCCAAATAAAAGATAGTTTGATTCAAGCATTTCAGACCTGAATCCTCTCAAATGTGCAGCAAGCAGATTCCTCCTTCTGTAGCTATGGCTTCTCTTTAAAGATGTGATCTCTTTTTCTTATTTTGAATTCACTTCAGGCTTTAGGACATGGCATAGGCTAGGGGAGTCCTTCTCTTGCCTTCTTCTGAAACTACTGCTTTCTTTAAGGAAGTAGCAACCCTGTGCCAGTCTTGATGTTCTTCTCTATGGGCAATGAAGTTGATTGATTTCCTTGATGTTTTAGTACCTGGCAGAGACTGGTGAAATCCCACTGTTTCTTCTCCCCTGTGAGATTTACTGTGGGAATGGCTATGGCATTATAATTTTATTCATGAACCATAAAGGCACTGAAAATATAGAGCAGTAACATTTGCAGTCACTTCTCTATCTGTTACCAGATAGAAAAGGAGGAAAAATAAAGTATAGCACTGGAAACTTATTTGTTAATATCCTTTTTTGTTAATATGCCTTTTAGCTATTCACAGTATCAACTTTGCATTCTTGAATTCATTATCACTGTGTTCTTTCAAAAAGTGTCTCTTGAGGGTGATTTGTTCCTAATTTTCAGTCCATTCCTTTACCTAATAAAAGAGAGGCCATTGACTTTATTTGAAGTAAATTAGTTATTGATGATGGCAGACAGGTATTCAATACTTCATTTGATAATAATAAACATACATTTTTCATTTTTTCTTGAATAAATATTTGATTCCTACCCTGATTTTTTGGCCACATATAAAAATTATATTTGAGAGTTGCTCACTATTTTCTCTTTTAGGGTATGTAGCTCATGAGAGTGAGAAATTTTGTTTCTCATCATTTAGTCCATGAACATGCAGATTAACCTTCAGTCCTTATCACATGCAGTCAATCCCAGTAAAGGTTGTAAATGGCAAAAATAGCATTTCTGTTCTATGATGACATAAGATTGTAGGTACTTCAAAAATAGTTTATTTTCATCATATTGGGATGTGTAAGTATATTTTTGAAATGGTCTTTTAAGCTCCAGTTTGGAGCTAAAGATATAATTTTGTCCATGAAGTAAAACAAATAACACATTACTGCACCATTAGTGAGAAAACACTGATACTATTCATTCTAAAAGGGATTCAGTTTTCACAATATCTCTTCTATTGTTCTATGATGCATTTCAACAACATTAAAACATTTATATAAGTATATGTATGTGTATATGTATGAGTTTGCTTATGCATATATATACATATACACAGATACATATGCATGTGTATAATTTCTTGATATAGGTTTTAATTTCATGCATGAGTACTGAATTGAGTTCATTTTGCACTCTCTTTTTCCATTCTGCTACATAATATCTGCACAGTAAATTGTCAAAATAAATACCACTATTTATTAAAAGTATTTTACCAAATTGTACACATAAAAATGTATACATAACTAACTCACAAACTGTACAGAATGTGGTGATAAGGTGTACTCATTTGAACATTGATCTTTTGTAGTTGAAAGGACTATCAGTGTTAGAGTACAGTATAAATGGATTCTTTCTATCTTAGCATGCAATATTTGTGCAAGATTTTCTGCTAAGTGGGGATCTTGAGTGAGTTTCCATCTATGTTGGCATCACAGTTTGTGGTTTTACTGTGCTACCCATTTTTGGTTGATTCATTGCCTTCATGTATTATTTTGTTGGCACTCAATTTGTCTAATATTTCTGTTTTTTTTTTTACTTCCCTATCGTTGTTAAGAGACACTGTCTTCATGCAGACATCCTTTTTGTTTTAATATGAACTGTGTCTGACGATTGCATGAAATATTTTCTTATTCAAAGAATAATGTTGAGTTTATGGATTGATCAGTTGACATGAGACAAAACATAAGTTATATGCCATTTGAGTAGATTTAGAGTTCTGTAAATTCTGTAAAATACATTTATAGATGTAAGTGATGCTATTTTTTAGACAGTAACAGCCAATGTTGCCTGTAGTTATGTGGATAACTATTTAGAAGATTGTCAGAAATTATATTCTTTCTGAGAAGTTGCAGATGTTTGGTCTCCTTCTGTGTCTTCTACCTTCCTGGCCATGTGGAATATACTGTTATTATATTCCACAGAGTTTGTGTTCCTGTCAATGATATATGTCTGCATTTCTGAAAAAGATTAGAGTGAAAACTAGACCTGTTTTTCCATATGAAACCAGCAATACACTTTGAAGGGCAAAATGTTGGCAAATGATGACATTTGAAAGAGCTGGTAAGGTCATCAATTTCACCTTATTGCTTTGTCATCCTGTTAGCTGAAATTTTACCTTAATAAAGAAGAATGATTATAAGTAGAGATTATAGGTTTATCAATGTCTTAACGGACTGTTTATACCATCCTCATAATGTAAACAATTGTTCAAAAGACGTCCTCTTTAAGAACAAAAATGATCACACATAATTTTACCAAATTCTGTGCTTTTATGTAAAGGAGACTCTTCATCATTTTTCTTGTATGATTTGTGTATGTTTGTTTGCGTGTGTGTGTGTGTATAACAAAAGAACATCAGAGACAATGGTATATACATATATAATTAAAAACATTCTTACATGTCTACACATTTTTTTGTGTTTGCCTGAATTTTTCTTTACTATATTGTTTTTGACCTCATGAGAAACATCATAATTCCTATGATATTTGCAGTTTAACAAGGCTCAGGTTAGGGTATGGAATGGCACACAACATTAATGGTTGGCTCTTTTCCCCTCCTCCCCCCTTTCTGAGAGCCTGTCTTGATGGCTTAGCTATCAGGGGCCATTGTTACTGCTGTAGCTCTGAGAAGCTTTTGGCTCCATTCTGTCACTGAGTAGCATATGTCCCTCTGCTTATAAGCACCATTTAATCCACATGCTTTCAACATATGCTACCATTAGTACTTTTGATCTTGGCCATTCTGACAGGTATCTTAGGGATGGTATCTTACTGGCATTTTGATTTATATTTCCCTGGACTCTAAGGGTGTTAATAATTCTTTAAGTGTATCTAGTTCATTCAGAATTCTTCTGATTAGAACATTCTCTTTAAATTTGTCCCCCATTTTTACTGGCATTATTTGGTTATTTTATGCCTGATTTCTTGTGTTTATTCTATATTTTTTATATCAATCCTCTGTCAGATGTGTAGTTGGAGAAGATTTTTTTTCCTATCCTGTAGGTTGCTGTTTTGTCCTATTGACAGCATTAGAGGGAGGGCCCTAGTTAATTTTCCTAGTAATAGGGAGAGTGGTTCCAAACTGGCCTTCCCCCTTAATCAGATTGGTGACTATACTAAGTGTCTCCATAGAGCCTACATCCAGTTCCTGATGGAACAAATGCAGAGATGCAGATTCAACATCTGGATTGAGATTTTAGGGTCAAAGACATAAGATAGAAGGATTATATGTACAGGGCAGGCATCAAGAATATAATGAGAAAAACCACATAGACAGATGACCTGAGATTTTGTGGGCTTATGGACACTGGAAGGACTGCCAGGGAGCTGGCATGTGACTGAGCTATGCCGTCTGCATCTGGGAGACATTTTTGTAGCTTGGTATTTCATGGGACCCCTAGCATTGGGAGCAGCATATGTCCCTGATGCATGAGTTGGCTCTTGGAAACATATTCTCTATGGTTCAAAGCCTTAATTAGCCTTGACGCAGCACTGAAGAAGTTGCCCCTGCCTCATCTTAATATTAAGTGCTTTGTTGATTCCCAAGGGAGACCTTACCACATTTGAAAGGAAAGGGAGGAAGGATTGGGGATTTGAGTGGACTTACCTGGAGAGTATGGGAGCAAGAAAGGATGGAAAAATATCATTATTACATGAAATAAAAATTTAAAAAAATTTAAAAAGGCTACATCAGGACACATGAAACATGAAAAAAATTATATTCATTTAAATTTTTGTTCAGAAAGCTCCTTAAAAGTGTCATGCTCCTATTAGTAGTATGTTCCCAGTCAAGAAGCCTGCTCTTAAATGAGCCATGCATCTGTTTTCCATTAGCAATATCTGTGCTTAGGAAAGCAGTGATCAGTAAGCCACTATTAGCCCTTATTGTGAGTGCTTAGCATCATTTTTGTGGATTTTTTTCAGTCATGTATAAATTCTGGACCCACGTAGGAATGCCATTTGTTGCTCGTGTTTTGTGTTCCATCAGACTGTTCCCAAATAACCACACAGAGACTTATTAATAATTATAACTCAAGTTTATTACTAGCTAACTCATACATTTTAAATTAACCCATAATACTTATCTATGCTCTGCCACGTGGAGTGGTTTCTTTTTTCAGTATTGCAAGTTTATATCCTTCTCTCTTAGACTCTTCTCAATTCTGGGCCTCATCCCTTCTTCACAGAAACATAATTGTCTTGTTCTTCTGCATAAATTTATCCTTCCTAGATTTAAACAAGTCAACTTCTTTATTAAAACAACCACAATGATATATATTTAGTCATTGTAAAGGAATATTCCATATGCTATCCATGGGATTATTCATACACACCCACCATTTTTCTTAAATTGCTATGGAGATATTGATTTCCATCCCTGCTTTCTATCTGAAAAGTTTTACATGAAAATCTATTAGAAGAAATATTTGGGAAATAGACACACACACACACACACACACACACACACACACATATATATACATATATATATATATATATATATATATATATATATATATATATACACATGATAATTAACCATAAGCCATTGAACAACCAAAAAACACACACACCATCACTTTGGCATGTGTGCATAGTTTTCTTAAAATTATTCCTTGCTTTTTGAGGGCAAAGACAACTTTAGTAGGCTCTGAAAATACTTTCGGGATTAATTGTCAAGTCTTGGGAAAGGTAGCAGTATCTATTTTCTGCATAATGGAAAAGTGCAGAGCTTGTCTCAGGACTTGATAGAGTTGTCTGTGAATCTGGATCATCTCAGCTAGCCAACTTGAGTTTTCCTGATCAGTTTGTTAATCCGCTTTTCATCCTTGTTTCGCTGAGAGGCTGGTTTCATGGCTTAGCTATCAGGGAACCATGATTACTGTTGCATCTCTGGGAGGGTGATGGTCCATGCTGACAATGAGTAGCAAACAGCCAAGTGCTTATAAACACCATTTAATCTACATGCTTTTCAACATAGGTTGTCATTAGTGTATTCGTTTTTGGCCTTTCCTGACAGTTATAAAATAAAACAAAATAAATGACATCCAAGTGTCTGTCCTACTTTGCTACTGCCCAATCAGAATTTTATTTATACAGAGCGATATCCACAACAGTTTAAACTAGAAATTTCAAAGTTTTATTAGACTCACAGACAGAAATTGATGAAGCAGAATATGTCAGTAGGTACAGGAGAACCTGAAGACAGAATCAAGAAGAAGAAAAAAAAATAAATGGTATTCCCAATCCAGAGAGATTGAGTACAGTTGTGGGAAAAAAAAAAACTCATTTTTCTGGAATTAGTGACAAGGCATCAATTATGATGGCCCTGTTTGTTTCACTGTGTATGATGAAAAATTTCTCTTTGTGATGGCAGGATAAAAGGTTTCTGGGAGGAGAGATGTATTCAGTGGTGGAAGCCCTCAAGCTTATAACCTGGGTGTTAAAAGAATAACCTTGAAGGGTACCTACCATTTAGAAGAAAGTGATGAGTGTTGCTAGCCTGCAGGGGAAAGAAGCCTTGATCCCCAATGTAGATTGGGGGTGTGCATGGATTATCATATGGCTGAGTTAAGGAGTGTCAGCAAAATTCCACAGCAGACAGCTGATGTGATAGGGTAGAGGAGTGATAAGGTGATCATGGGAAGGTGATGGTTTGGATAGGAGTTCAGCATTTAAAGCTGGCCTCCCATACATGTGTTCGCATGGTGAAATCCAGCTACATGAAGTTTACATAATCACATACCATAGGGTAACTTAGAAGGCAAGGCCCTGGGATGACTAAACTATCTTCCTGACTGATGAAGACAGGATGCCCAGTCATGTAGATTCGGGGTGGCTAGGGTTCATAACACTACAAGACACCATCACTCTGTTTCCTACTGTTAGTTGCAGGCAGAATCCAGTGTGAATATATTCTATCCTGTGTTCGTTTTCAGTTTCCCTGTCCATTTTAGAACACACAGAGAGGAGGGAGACAGAGATGAGTCACAGCTCTGATGGAGATCTCCAAATTCATTGCTGTCATTTGCTTTCCCTTCTACTTTAGACAGCTCTATCCTTATTGGTTCCTGGTCTATGTGTATTTGAGTATGAGTCAGACAGATGGAATAAAAAGGCTCGCAGTCCCCAGTTTCAGTAGCCAGGCTACTGGCTAAATTCCAGCTGGTAGCTGGACTTTGCCAAAGCCTGACTGTAAATAACACAGCAGACAGAGGCAATAGAAACAAAGGATAGGCAGGGATTGGGTCGGATTTCTGACACTTCTGCTCTGAGACACCTGCATCTGTTTGCTCTGCTGGATATGTGATCCTTCCTCTGAATCTACTACTTCAGCTTTAATATTTGTGGTCACTACCTAAGATTTGAATCCTCCACTATCTGCAAGGATGGCTTACATTGGGAAAAAAAACCTGACAGAAACCAGGGATGTATTAATATTATATCCCCTCAGAGGAGCCATTAAGGAAATGACTGTATCAGTGACAATTATCACTTAGCCTCCTGGGACTCTATGAAAATTTCAAGTATCAGATTCCACAAATAAGTGCATTTGTGGAATCTAAAAAGGTATATGGGAAACTGTTATCTGAAAGGTAAAATTTGCATCCCAGAATCACAATAAGCCATCAGCAGGTGGAAAGTGAGGCTGTTAGGTAGATAGCCAGGGACCAGGGACAAGTACATGGCCATGTGATCAACCTCTAATTACCACGGGATGCTTTTCTCTTTTCAGAATTGCATTCTGTGCAGTCTAGCATTCATTACATCATTTCCTGTCTTCCACTTTCAGTTTTGTTGTTTCGGCTGCAGTGCACATTGGGTTGGGAGGGTGAAATGAATCAGCAGCTGTGAAGCAGATCTCAAAGAGTAACACAGGATTTGCTTTACATTGCTGAAATTGAGCTCAACCTCCCTATTGTTTCCTGTGGGTTGGGCCATGTCCCACTCCCTCATTTGTCCAGAGAATTCTCGAGTAGAACCTGCAGGAAGTATTATTTAGAATGATATAGGTGAGTGAATCAGATAGAAAATACAGGATTGCTTTGAGAATGCCTGTCTCCTAATCCATCCAGCATACTGTCTCTGCACTAGGGTATTTAAAGGAAGGCCAAGTTGTGGAGAAAGGACCTCACCTCTGTACAGAAAAGTGCAGACCATCTCAGATTCCTGCCCTCAGGGCCATGGTCCAATCATCCTTCTAAGTAGAAGTGATAGGTAAAGACTAAATTAGCTCTATCAGGTTTCTGTTACAAACAAAATTTGAAAGCACACACTCCTCAATCAGAGGAAATGGGAGCAAATAAAATTTTTAGCAGAGCATGTTCTCACCAATCAGCCTCTTGTTGTATTAAGGTTCTCAGTTTCTCATGGACATAATTATAATCCAAATTTACATTGGCACAGAAAATGCAGCTTGTTCCTTACATAGAAGGGGAGACAGACTCCATGGAAATTAGCAAAGTCAAAGATTGTATGTTTCCTAGGATTACAGATCTGAGTCACATGATCCTGTCAAATGTGTAGCAAGCAGATGCCTGCTTCTGCAGCTACAGCTTCTTTTTAAAGATGTGGGCTCCCTGTCTCCGTTTGATTTCACTTCAGGTTTTTGTATCTGGCTGAGACTTGGGGAGTCCTGCTCTTTCATTCTTCTGAAGCCACTGCTATCCTTAAGGGTATGGCATCCCTGTATCTGTATTGATGTGCTCCTCTAGAAACAAGGGAGTTAATTCTCTTGAGCCTTTATTATCTGGCAGAGAGTAGTGAAATCCTACCCTTTCCTCTAACCTGGGAGAGTTATTGTGGAAATGGCAATAGCATTTTAGTTTTATTCAGAAAACGTAGAGTCATTGAAAATATGGAGCATTAATATCTGCAGACACTTCTCTATCTGTCACCAAAGGCAAAATGCATTGAAAAATAAAGCATATCACAGGAAACGTACTTTTTATAACATGTTGCCATTTAGGTAATCACAAATTCAAATGTGCATTCTTGGTTTGCATTATCACAGTGTTCGGCATTCAGAATATCATGTAGGTGATTTTTCCTACTTCTCAGCCCATTCCTATGTATGAAACCAAACAGGTCATTAGCTTTGTTGGAAATCAATTATTTATTGATAATGACAGAGACATATTCAATACTTCCCTTGATAATGATAAACACCAATGATTCCTTTTTGTTGAATATTTCTTTTAGTATGCTTTGAAGCAGTGCAGAACTTATCTCCCCTCAGACTCTGAATTCCTATGTCTGATAGTAAATTTAATAGTGGAAAACTATGGTATGTTGGAATCAGCAACAACCTCTGAATCTTTTGGAAGCATTCTGCCATCTTTTCATTAGAAATGTCTGTGATTCTCAGGTAGAGATGAACACATTAAAGATCCGATCATGGTGCTTTTAAGTGTCTCACGCTCTTTAGAAAACCCTTGTCTGTAATCATTGTGTTGTTTCCCAATTATTGCCTGAAGTAATATCTCTTATTAGGGCCAAGTGATGCATATATATTTGAGTACATCAATGTTATTAGGACTCTATTTATTTCTATATGACTCTGGCAGAAGAAATAAACTATTTTTGTAAAATCTGTCACCATTCTGGTCTCAGGTTCCTGGCCCTTTTCAAACCCATGCTCCTTTTTTAATTTTTATTACATAACTTTTGATCAAGTATATACATATGTTAGTCATCTATTACATTCAATATGAGGCAGAACCTACAATCATTTTCATAACTTTAATTTTTTAAACCTGCTTTAAAATGTTTGGTCAAACATATAAGTATCACCAATATTCATGTTAATTTTTTTTCTTATTTTTATGCTTCTTTTAGCACACATATTATAAAATCTATTCAAATTAAAGAAATAGACAAAAACAATCATTAAATATGGAAATTATTGTGAAAACAATGTAATCAATTCAGTGTTCATTGGTTATTGAACCCTTATATACTCAGTACAGGATTATGTTGATCATACATGTAATTAAGTTTGAAGGGATATGATTTGGAGTGTGAAGAGAGACAGAAACTTATTGGGTTGGGGTGTATGGAAAATATTGTGACACAGGAATGCCTAGTTCACATATGTCTGGAAATGTTTGATGATATAACTGCACAAAACACAGAGACATGTACATGTTTGTGCCTTTGTTGATTTGTTATTCTTTAATATACCTTTTGAGCCTTGGGACAAACAACTGCCATATATTATTAACAAAGGTCCAATGTCATGGTATTCTCATAGAGGTCATGCCAAAATTAAAAAACTGCAACTTAAATTTGGTGGTTTACTGTTCTCTGTGATTCTGTCTGCAGGTGATCATACATCCTCCTATGGCCTCAGTGTGTACTTACAGACAGGTGCACACACAATATTATAATAACAATTTAAACAATTCACATTCATCATAAGCAAGTGCTTATTCAGATCAGACATTTTGAGTCATAACACACTCGGATGTATACGAACATTTAAAATACCTTAAGAAATATGACAGGATGTTTTATTTTCATGGTGACAACATCTCTCCATTCATTTATTTTTATTAAATATAAGGCTTTGATTTTTCTGGTGCTCATCCTTCCCTACAAACTCCTGATAAGCCTGTGGAGGTGGCTTCCCACCAACTCCACAGTTCCCCAGCATTTTATTGAGTAAGAGCATCAGGACACATTAGGATTAGAAGGATTTAGATTGTTGAGATAAACAGATCGAAAATACAGGATAGCCTTGAGAGGGCCTGCAACCTATCTCAATGGGCCCTGACACTGTCTGTCCTAGGGTATTTATAGAAATTTAGTGCAAAGACAACCCCCCAGCACAGCCAAATGCAGAACAGCTCAGATACCTGCACTCAGGTCTGTGGTCAAATCATCCTCTCTATGCAGAACTGAGAAATGTGAGAAGGGTGCCAGCAATTTTGTAGTCTTGCCAGAGTAGACAAAGACAGCTGGCAGCCTGAACAATCATTCAACTTTCTCCATAAAGTCAGGGCATCTGTCTTGAGCCCACAGATCTAGAGTCTCTGAGTTACTTCTCTCTGTGTCCTATAGAATATCTGGCAGTTTCCTCTGTGAAGTAGGAATGTCAAGGACCATTATGCCAAGCCAAGTCCTGTGATGACATTTATTAGTAATATGCTTGTGTTTAGAGAAGGATTGAGCCAATTCTCTCCCCAAATCCAGCTTGGTATATTTAGGAATTTGTGTATAGGTTCTCATACTACTTTCTGCTAGATGAGGGCACTGTATTCTTATGAGGACACAACGAAAATTTTAGGATTGTGGAATACTTTGTGCGGCTGTATTGTCTGAGCCAATCGTCTTGAAAATATTCTGGATGTTGAATCATCTATGCCCTGATGTCATTGGAGACCTTTCAGGGGGTCTTGGAAGGTCAACATGATGTATCTTAATCTTGAACAAATCTATAGCCTCTTGTTTTCTGTGGAAACAAAAGCAGAGTCTTTTTTTGAATGCAATCCGTAGATCCAAATGTTGAAGTCAGAATACCTTTAAAATATACATATTACTTTAACTCAGCAGCCTTTACAAACAAATGACTGTCTGCAGTTAAAATGTTCAAAGACAGCACAGTACAGATTCTCTGTATAATATCTATCCTTACGTGGCTTATTTTTTATATTACTTTTACTTTCTCTTTAAATATTTTATTCGTTAAAACTATCTATTTCTTCACATAACTGCATATATTCATGGTTGTCTCTCTTTCAATCCTATATACACTTTTACACACATTGTAAATTGTTTCATTTAATCTGTCTTATTGTGAACCTCCTGATTAAAATTGCAACCTTACTAATACTGAAACAGCAACTGTGGCTTTAGAGAAGCCAGGTTCACAGTCAGACTTCGGGAGGCAGTGGGTCTATTCCTCTATCAAAGCAGCATGTAGCTCTGAAACCTTTTTTTTTGTCTGTACAATCAAAGGCTAAATCCACCATACAGTGTAATGTGCAGCTTTTAGATATCTCATTTTTTTTTAATTGTACAATACTATTCAGTTCTACATAAAAACCACAGATTCCCTTGTTCTCCCCCTTCCTGCCCCCCTCCCCTTGCCCCCAGCCCACCCCCCATTCCCACCAGCTCCAGATCAAGGCCACCCCCGAGGAGGACTGAGATGACCTGATAGACTCAGTCCAGGAAGGTCCAGGCCTATCCTCCCAGACTGAGCCAAGCATCCCTGTATAATTCACAGGTTTCAAACAGCTATCTCATGCCATAAGCCTGGTACCACTGCCTAGATGCTTCCCAAACAGATCAAGCTAATCAACTGTCTCGCCTATTCAGAGGGCCTGATCCAGTTGGGGGCCCCTCAGCCTGTGGTTCATAGTTCATGTGCTTCCATTCATTTGGCTATTTGTACCTGTGCTTTATACAACCTTGGTTTCAACCATTCTCGCTCATATAAACCCTCCTCTTTCTCGCTAATTAGACTCCCAGCGCTCCACCCGGGGGCCTAGCTGTGGATATCTGCATCCAGATTCCTCAGTCCTTGGATGGTGTTTCTGGCCCAACTATTAGGGTGTTTGGCCATCCCATCACGTGGGAGATCCCACCTGGATCAAGAACAGAGAGGGAGAACAAGGAATAGGAGACCATGGTAAATGAAGACCACATGAGAAAAGGAAGAAACAAAGTGCTAAAGAGGCCCACAGAAATCCACAAAGATACCCCCACAAAAGACTGCTGGCAATGGCTGAGAGACAGCCGGGACTGACCTACTCTGGTGATGGGATGGCCAAACACCCTAATAGTTGGGCTAGATATCTCATTCATGCCATGCTACATCAAGCCCACACACCACAAACCTTCCATAGAGTAGGTCCAGCCCCCAGGCTACAGGTAACTTGAAATAGACAACTAGGAAGATGTTTTTTGCTCCATTTTGGAATCTTCTTTCCCACCTTCTAGGTGCAAACTCTGTCCTCATGTTCTGGCACCATTTGTATCTTGAGTTTTCCTGTGTATACCTGGCTCCTGCAGATGCTCAGAACCAAATAAATACAGAGATTTATGAACTCTATGATCATGGTAAATTTCTTGATATCTAGTTCTCTTTTATTATTTTATAATTTGATTCCAATGTCCTCCCTCCTCCTGCCTAACCCCCCCTGCGCACAACCCCCAGGCCATGCCCCATTCCCATCTATCCAGAACAAGGACTCCCCTGGAGATGGATTCAGCTCAACCTGGTATTTCAGTCCATGAAGTTCCAGTCCCCTCCTCCCAGGCTGAACAAAGTGTCCTTGCATAGGCCCCATGTTCCAAACACCCAGCTTATGCACATGTCTAATTACACACAGTGGATATCAGAATAAAAATATTCTGAATCCCCGTCTATATGTGAAGGATGGGGCCACACTTCCTCTAAGGTTTCAGTGCAGGAATGAGATGGAGAATGGGCAGGGTTTGACTGAGGAAGAAGGCTTGTAACAGGAAGGGTTGGGAGCACTGGAAAATAAGTGTGGCATCTACCAGTAACACTACAATGAGTGAAAGAACTCAGGAAGGATGTAAAGTTTGTAAGACTTCATAAATTAAATGATGGGACAGGTTATAGTAGGAGAAGTTAGGTAAGAGTGATCCACAGATTAGTTTCTTTGATTCCGCAATAAAGAGCTAAGCTGCGGCTAAAGCTCAAATACAAGTTACCCATCCCTGAGTGGTGATGTCTAGGTTTTTCGTTTTACAGATATGCTGCACATGCCAAATTGGGTCCCAGATGATGTTCTAGGGCCCCAAGTGCTTAATTCTCTCTTTCTGTTACAAGCGAAGGAAGTCCACGACAGGTAACGGCTACACAGAGAAAACTGATTTCTAAAAACCAAACCAAACAAAAACAAAACAAACACACAAATAAACCCTATTCCTGGGTTTGAGATCTCTCTTCTTATTGGTTCCTAATCTATGTCTATTCGAATAGGAGGCTGTCAGATTGAATAAAATAGTGCACTGAAGGGTTTTACCAGCTAGGTTCCTGGCTAAAGTCCAGCCCTTCAAATTAGACATTTGAAGGAGCTGGTAAAGTCATCAAATTTACCGTGTTTTTTTTTTTTTTTTGTAGTCCTGTTAGATGCAATTTTACCTAAATAAGGCAGGATGAGTATATATGAACAGAACAGATCTATCAATTGCTTAAGGGATTGTTATTAAAATACTCATAATGTAACCAATTTTCAAAAGAACCTCTTTTTTAAGGACAACATTGATCTCACATAATTTTACCAAATTCTGTGCTTTTATGTACAAGGAATCCTCAGTATTCCTGTTGTATGATGTGTATGTGGATTACAAAAGAACAACAGAGACGCTGGTATGTGGTTCATTTTTAAGCACACTGTTACATGTCTAGACATTTTTTTGACTGAATATTTCTTTACAGAAATTCTGTATTGTTTTTGACCTCATGAGACAAATCCTAAACTCCTATGATAGTGGCAGTTTAACAGGGCTCAGCCTAGTGTATGTGTTGTCACATATCATTTCTGGTTGGCTTTTCATCCCTGGTTCCTTGAGAGCCTATATTTCTGGCTTAGTTATACAGGATTGCTGCTTTAGCTCTGGGAACTTGTTGGTCCATGCTGACAGAGAGGAGGAAACTGCCAACTGCTTATAAACACCATTCAATCTACATGCTTTTCAGTAAATGCTGTCATTAGTATTTTTGTTCTTGGCCTTTCAGAAGGGTACAAAAATAAAACAAAACGAAACAATATCCCTGTGTCTGTTCTGAAGTACTATTTATCTGTGATTAAGACAAATCATTACAGACTTTAGAATCTGAGAGATATTTGGAGGGTCCTGCTCATTACTCTCTGTTATTCTTTTTTTTGGAACTGTTTTCCCTTTGACAGAAACTTGACGTACATTGAAACCCACTATCAGAGTATATTAAGCAAAGCAAATAGGGAAAAGTTGCATAGGATTATGGAAATAACCTTTGTGTTTATCATGCAGAGGAATTGGTGGAACCTGCTTTTGTGGGACTTCCCAATGTGGGCATATGAGTCTATGAAGCTATGCCATGCTTGTACCTAGACAGTTACATGTTCATGCTGCTGGCAAATTATGTGATCACACAGTACATGTATTACTTACAACATAAGGTCCTGTGGTGACTAAACATTTTTCCTGGCTGTAGGAATGTGCATGTTTCAACATGCTGCTGGGAGTGTGGCTAGGAAGTATAACAATCTAGAATCATTCTTATAAAAAAATAAGGGTTTAGGGGATAAAGGTAAATGAGCATGGGGACAGATAGTCTACCAGAAATGCTTTCATCTTGCTAAGTGTGCATTGTTTGATTTTGTGAGTATAGAGGGTTTTGAGGTAGCTGGGCATTGTCATGCAGTAAATTGTGTTCCACAGTTTATACTCTTAGGAATATTCCATTGCTTCTTGGATTTGCTGTGAGAATCTGACAAGTTGCTGTCCAGTAAGAAGAGAAAGTTTAGGAAAAAATTAATGGGGGAGGTCCACATGGGGTCCTACATGGAACAAGGAATATCCTGATATCAAAATACTTTGAATGATACAATTCTGAAGTGAATGTTTTAAACTGTCTCTGTAGTTCCAACCTGACTCTATACATTGGAAGTATTTTTAAACATATTACTAGACAAACAGAGGGAATTTAAAATCTTCTTCTGGTTGCCATGATATTATAAATTTTTGTAACTCTGCTATCAGAATTTTATTTGTAGAATGTCAGGCAGTATCCTCTATGAAGCAGGGACCTAAAGGACCATTTTGCCAAACAAAGTTCAGTAGTCACCTTCCTGTGGTTTCTGCATGTCCAGTCATACATTATTTAATTATTCCAGGCAAGAACAGTTTCTTGCCCACATGGATATTTTATTTTTTGCCAAGGAGAAGATAAACTGAATATGGAGGGTCTTCAATGCCCATCCTCTTCTCTGAAATAAATTGTTGACGCCAGCAGCAGACATGGCTCACTGTAATGATCTTCCAAATTTTTAAAATATTTTAAGTGCCATATTCCTTAGGTCTTTGAAGTGTTTGAAGTTTGCCTACCTAACTGAATTATGTCTATGTATACCTAGAAAACTTAACATGAATATAAGTTTGACTATCATAGACTAATTGTTAATCTGCAGTTTTTAATTATCCAGTACAGTCTAAATGAAATACATCAACATAATATCTTAAAGAAGACTAAAAACATACACACACTATAACCTAATTAAGTTTAAACTTGTGTCAATAACTAAAATGTATAGCAATGTAAAACCTTTTAAACAAGATGTTTTTAGAAAGTAGATTCAATAATCTACCCTTTCTTCCTATCATATCTTGATCCTATCCCACATTTTATTTTTTGAAAGATATTACATTTAAAATCAACCCTTTTTAAATAAACATATTGCTTTTTTATATCCCCCATCAGAGGCCTCTTTATGGGACAAATAATATTTCAAGCATTGTTTTAGCAATATGCTTGGTTTTAGAGAATGAGTGAACTAATTTTACCTCCAATGCCTATTGGTATATTTGGGAATTTGGATGTAGCTTCTCAAAATATTTCCTGCTAGATGAGGGTGCTGCATTCTTTTGGGGACATAAGACAATTTTACGATCATGGGGTAGTTCCTGAGGCTTTATTGTCTTACAGATAATTCTGTGTAACTCAGTGGGAATAGGTCAAGGCCACATGCCTAGAACCCACCATAGAGTAGGTCAAGCCCACATGTTGCAGTATCTCACTACCCACATGAGACATGGTTCCTGCTCCTTTTAGAATTTGTTATTTTCAGGTTTCAGATGAAAACTCAAGCAGTTGTGTGCCATTTGAAGCTGAAGTTATCCTATTTCTGCCCGGCTCCCGCTGCCCTTGACACAAGGAAACACACTGAGACTTATATTATTTACAAACTGTATGGACTAATGTCTCAGGATTCTTCTTAGCTGTTCTTATATGTTAAATTACCCCCTTTCAATTAATCTGTAAGTTGCCATGTGATATCTGGCTTACCATAATCATTACATGTTGCTTCTCATCATGGAGTCTGCCAGTATCTCCCTCACTCAGCTTTCCACTTTCATGAATTCTCCTCTCTCTTTGTCCTGGTTGTACTTACTGCCTAGCTACTGGAAAATCAGTACTTTATTTATTAACCAATCAGAGCAATACACTCAGAACATACAGAACATCCCACTGCAGGTAGGCTATAGTTTCCGGATATGAAATGAGAAAGAGCAAGACTATTATGGTGAATGAACTGGTATAGATAGGACAGAATTGGCCTAGTGATGGGAGATGACTGTGAGGATGTGGGTTGAAATATTTGTATTGCCTGTGGTGAAGATCATGAATCTGGTATCTAGATTGCCACAGTCCTAGCTGCCTGGTTGGTACAGTTATTTCCCATAGAGATGATAGAGCTGTCAGTTTGATGAGAGTGACAGTGAATGATTCCTATTACATTAGGGAAATAGGAAGCTTTTATAATGACCATTATTTGGCCTGAGTTTTCCTTTTGTTGTGAGAATCCTGTGCTTTTTCCAGATATGAATGTGGGACAGGATATGAAAAGTATATTTGAAGCTGGTAGTGGTGGCACATGACATCACTCTCTTTCTGTTACATAGACAGAGAAAGTAAGAGTTGATCAGGGAGGGGTAGTGCAGTATCCTGAAGCAGATCCAATTGGAACTTCTGGAAAGGAATAATAACAGGGGGCATGAGGTGTTCATGCTGTATGCCTGAGCTGTCTCATATACGGAGTGAGTAAGAAGATTAAAAAGATGGAATGCAGAACACAAGGAGTCAACTATTCCTAAAAATGAGAGAATATCCTGTTAGGTAGAGCAGCCTGCAAAAGACTTAATTAGATGTTTTCTATCTGAATATATAGCCTAGAATGTTGTGGTAATGTTTACACTCAAATAGGTGACCTGAGGAGTGGTATTTGGATTTTGGAACTTGAGTCTCCATAAGTCCAGTTGTACAAAATTTTACAAGAAGGGAGGAGTTAGATTGACTAACTTAAATTATGGGCCACAGAGTAGAATGTTATCTACTTATTGTATTAGTTAAAGCCAATGAGGGAGAAGTAGAGCAAGCCAGAATTTGGGAACTGATGAAATAGTTGTGAGATGTCCATGAATCTGTGTGTCTAGACAGTCCATGTTAGCTACATATAGAAGTAAGTTTCCGGGTCTGTCCAGGATAAGGAAAAGATATTTTGAGACAGGGGGTTTAGAGGTATAGAAAAGAAGTTATCCTTGAGATCTAGAACTGAGAAGTGTGTGGTTTCTGAAGGGGGAGGGTAAAGAATTGTGTAAAGATTAGGCATTACAAGATTGAGAGGGCCAAAGCAGACTTAATTAACTGCAGGTGTAGTGATATTTTATTAATGCTGAAAAGTAGTGATATATTATTTATGCCTTATTAAATTTTGCTGGAGATCAGGGGGAGGGGAAGGCCAGTGATATTATGTAAACAAATATTCTGGCAATGCACACCCTCAATTAGAACACTTACAAGACATGATCTCTGTGTGTTCAAGGCCATAATAAGGTATAGAGCAAAACATGGTGACACACTCCTTTAAGGCCAGTACCAAATATAAATACATAGAGTTCTGTACAGGCATAAAATGTAAAAAAAGGATCGCTGGGCTAATACAGCCAATTAAAGGGCATAAGTGCAAGGCAATAAAGACATGGGCAAGAGAGAAATTAGCTTGCATTTGGAAGCTGAGGGGTTCTTGAGGTGAGGCTTACTTGTGCTTTTTCCAATTTCTCTGATCTTTAAGTCTTTCACCCCTATATTTGGCATCGTGTTTTTTATTTAATGAGACCATTTATAAACTTGTCTACATGCAAGTTTAAATCAGGTGGTATATTCTATTAGGCTTCTTAACTCTAAGTTTGGAGGTTTTAAAAGGTGAAGAGTTTGTATGAAGTAGCATTTTTTTCTGAGAATTTCAGGGATGATAGGCTTAAGTCCTCTAAGACTCCGGAAAGAAAGTGTATACTGAGATTGAGTGATATACCAGGTAATGTGCTGGAATTGGATAACAATAGATTGAGGGTTTCTAGTAAGAGAGGGGTTCAGGCTATCTAAGACTATGGGGTCCACATGAGTGATTGATAGGGAAATATCATGTCAGATTTAATGGGCTGAGTGTCCAGGAGTAGGAAGAGGAGAGGAATTGCTGACAAATCTGTTGTAGGGAAATGTGGGCACAAATGAAATAGGAGCTAGTGCCTTAGATAAAAAATCTCTTCCCATTAGGGGCAGAGGGCAAGTTTGCACAAACAAAACCATGTGTAAAAGATATACCCCTGAAAATCCATTTAAGTCTTAGTGTTTGGTGAGGTGCATAAGGCTGTCCACCTACCCAGAGAGCATGGAGATTGGAATGACAAGTAAGACCCCAAAACTCCCATATGATCCAATAAGTGCCTCCTGTCCCCAAAGGAAGGAAATGGGTCATTCCTATATAATAATGGCTAATCTATGTTTTAGGTATGACATGACTGTTGTTGGGTACCGAACTGTGTATCTTCAATTGTTCATTGCCCATGGGAGAAGATTGCCTGTACTTTGGTCTTCTAAGGTGAAGAGAGAGAGAGAGAGAGAGAGAGAGAGAGAGAGAGAGAGAGAGAGAGAGAGAGAGACAGAGAGACAGAGAGACAGAGAGAGAGAGACAGAGAGAGAGAGACAGAGAGAGAGACAGAGAGAGACAGAGAGAAGAATCATGGAACATGTGTGTATTTTTACTTTATTATCAATCAGGACTTTTATTTTCACCTGAGACAAAGCATAAGGACACATGTGATTGATTGCTGAGGCCATTTAACAGTGAGGGATTATATACTATAGTCTGCTTTTTTTTTTGTAGAGTCCAAGCTCTACTTTTGTCTTGAGGTCTAAATACCTCTGGTTATTGTTTCTTACCACTTGGGTATATCTTGATGTTCCTTTCACCACAGGCTCTATGCCAGATGGTGGTCCTGTTACAATTAGCTGAGCAGTTAACTAGAAATTTGAATGTTTTATTAGAGTCACAGACAGAAATTGATGGAGCAGACTATGTCCTTAGGGACAGAAGAACTTTAAGACAGAATCAAGAAGAAGAAAAAAAATAATTGGTATTCCCAATCCAGAGGCATTGAGAACAGTTGTGGAATAAACCTCATTTTTCTGGAATTAGTGACAATGCATTCATTTTAATGTATCTGGAACTTAATAAGTGAACAGGGCCCTGTTTGTTTCACTTTGAATGATGAAGAATTTCTCTTGGGTAAGGGAAGGATAAAAGGTTTCAGGCAGGCGAGATGTTTTCAGTGGGGGAAGTCCTCAAGGTAAAAAGAATTACCTTGAAGGGTACCTACCATTTAGAGGAAAGTGATGAGGGTTGCTGGCCTGCAGGGGAAAGAAGGACCAGATCCACAATGTGGACTGGAGGTGTGCATGGATTATCACTTGTCTGAGGTAAGTAGGGCCAGCAAAATTCCATAGGAGACAGCAGACGTGATAGAGTAGAGGAGTGAGCAGGTGATCAGGGAGGGGTGATGGTTTGTATAGGAGGCCAGCATTCAGAGTTGGTCTCCTATACATGATTTCAAATTGTGGAATTGACAGGGCCTGCTTGGGAAGTCAACAGAGACTGACAATAGCTGGTGACAATAATTTCAACCACTCAGTGTGAAGTTGCTCTGGCAGCTTAAAAAGAATATTTTTTTAAAGAAATATTGGTATGCTTTAACTTCCCTGAAGACTTCGGAGGGTAAGTGATATGAAAATTCCATTGTACATTAAGAGCTTTAGATATGATCTGGTAAATCTTGGAGGTGAATTCCAGACAATTACTTGACTCAAGAAAGACCAAGATCCCAAATAGGCAGATTATCTCCAAGAGGTGGATGTCAGTTACTGTCTAAGACCTTTTATTAGTAACTAGAAATGCCTCTACCTAACTGAAAATGAGTTCAAGACCATGAGCCGATATGCAGTTCATCTGACAGTGTCCATAAGAGTAATATCAAGCTGCCAGTCAGTTCCTCCAAAGGAACTTCTAGCATATTGTATGGAGAAGTCTGGCTCAATATTTGTAATTGGGATTTGACTTTGGTAAATTTCGCAGGAGGCATTAATAGTTCTTAGAACTGTAAGTCCTCAGAGGTAGGCTGTAGGTGGGCTTTCATGAATTGAGACAGGGCATGATTATTAGTATGAAAGAGCTGATGGAGATAGCACAGAATTAGCCTAGTGTCAGGAGTTGACTGTGATGATGTGGGCTACTTTGTATGGATTCCCTGAGATGAAAGTGGCAAGTCTAGGTGCTTAAAGGCCAATCTTCTAGCTACCTTGTCAACCTGATTTATTCTCCAAGAGATGATGGAACTGTTGAATGCTTAGACTGACAATGGATGATTTCTATAGCTTTTGGGGATGGAAGGATTTGAGCATGGCCATTATTTGGCCTGAGTTAGATATGAATCCTCTCTTTGCTGTAAGGAGTCTGTTCTTTTTCCATAAAGCAGCATGGGACAGTATGTTATTAAAAGCATATTTGGAGACTATATAACATTTAATGATTACCAGAGGTCCAATTGGAAGGAACCCAGGAAGCTACCATCTGAGCATGTTGGTTAGTAATGTGTGGATAATGCCTGTAATTCTGCCACCTCGGCATATGACACTAAGTTTTAACACACTTTAGGTGTCTACTCATGTGAAAAGCTGCTGAATCTCTTCATCATGTATAAGTGGCCTGAGGCAATGTGCCCTCCAGTGTATGTAAAGAATTGGGCAATATAGTTCCTCTAGGTTTCAGTACAGGAAAGAGATAGAGAATGATCAGGGTTAGGTTGAGGAAGGTGGCTAGAAATATGAAGGGATGGACAAGACTGGAAAGTAAATGTGGCATTTTCCAGTATCACCACCTGGAACGAAAGAACTGAAGAAGGAGATGATGTTTGTAAGGCTTTATAAGTTATGAGATGGGACAGGTTACAGTGGGAGAAAAGAGTTGTGACTGACCGAACATTAGTTTCTTTGATTATCAAATAAGGAGCTCAGCAGCTGCTAAAGCATGAATGCATGGTGACAATCCCTGTGTGGTGAGGTATAGGTTTTTTTTTTTTTGATAGGTGTGCTACAAGTGTAAAAGTGGACACAGATAATGGCCTTGGGCACCCAGGGAATAACTCTATCTTTCTTGTACATAGAGGGAAGGGCTGAATTATGTCTGGAAGTTTTAGTGGCAGCATTTTGAAAACCTGCAAGGGGGCAGTTCCTAAATAGATCCTAGGACTATGGAGGCATACCCAGGCTGAACTTGGTGAGCTAGAGGCCAGCATGTTCTAGAGAAGGAAATCCAGGACAGGTACCAAAGCTACACAGAGCAACCCAAATTCTAGAAAACAAACAAACAGACAAACAAAAACAGAAAAAAAAACAGCAACAAAACTACCACAGAGAGAGCTGTCAGATGTACTTGGCAGCCACGAGTCACAATCAGAAAAGTGCCTATGGGAATGGAGCCTTTCTTGTAGATAGGTATATTTTAAGACAAAGCAGCTGAAAACTTGCTCAGCTCACCAGCCAACATCAGTCAGGTATCTACTTTTCACTGGAGGAAGAGCCCAGAGTAAATTAAATTTCATCCTGGGCTCCTCTTTCAGTTTCCATGCTTCTTTAAGAACTCAAGGGGGGATAAATGAGTCAGCACCTCTGACAAGATCTCCAAATTCACTGATATCACTTGCTTTGTATTCCTGGATTTCAGGTCTCACTCCTTATTGGTTCCTCATCTATGTCTATTCAAATAGGAGGCAGACTGAACAAATAAAAATGCCTGCACTGAAGGCTTTTACCAGCCAGGTTCCTGGCTAAATTCCAGCTGAATACAACTCCAGATAAAGAATACTTTCCCAGAGAGATGCAAAAGACCAGGAAATATATACCTGAGATGGGCAGGAATTTGTTAGGTTTTCCCACAATCCTGTTCTGCGTCACCTGCACATGTTTGCTGTGCAGGAAATCTGCTACTGTCTCTAAAGCCACTGCTTCAGGTTTAGTATCTGTGATCTCTGCCTCAGTCTTGCATTCTGCATTATCACATTGTTGGCAGAGAAGATTTATGTTGGAAAACAATACTTGACATAAAACAGAGATGTATTGATCACATGCTCCCTCAGTGGACCCATTAAAATAAGACTGTTTCAGGGAATATTCTCACAGCCACCTGGGATTCTGTGAAAATTTCAAGTGCCAAATTCCACATAAAGTGATTTAGGGGAATCTAAAATGGCATATAGGAAACTGTTTCCTGAAAGGTACAATTGACAGCCCCAAATCACACTCAGCCATCAGCAGGTGGAAAGCAATGGTTTCAAGTAGATAGCCAGGGCCAAGTAGCTGGAAGCATGATCACCATGGGATGCTTTTCTCATTTGGAAATGGCATTCTGGTCCTAGGATACATTACATTTTTTCCAGTCATCCGTTTTCAGTTTTGTTTTTTAGCTGCGGCACACATTTATTTGGGAGGGTATAGAGACTCAGCAGCTCTGAATCAGATCTCATAGAGTGTCACAGGATTTGCATTCCATTGGTAGATTTGAGATCACTCTCCTTATTGGTTCCAGTGTGAGGGACATTGTGAACTCCCACATTTCCCAAGAGTAATCTTAATTAGAAGAAGCAGGAAATATTAGTTAGAATGATAGGGGGGAGAGGAACAGATAGAAATTACAGATTAGCTTCAAAATTCCCTGGATTTAAATCTGTGGGGCCTAGGGTATTTAAAGAGAGATCAAGAGGTGGAGAAAAAAAAACCCCTCCCCAGTACAGCATAGTGTAGACCATCTCAGACACCTGAAGTCAGGCCCATAATCTAAACATCCTCTCTATGCAAACTTGCTGGGTAAATGGGCTCTAACAGGTTAATATTCCAAATCAAATTGTACAGCACATACTCCTCATTCAGAGTCAAAGAGAGCTAATAAACTTGTCATCAGAGCAATATATTACCAGTCTGTCTCTGGCTACATTTGGGGTCTCATTTGCTCATGGGTATAACCAGAACCCTATTGTACATTGGCCCCGACAAAGCAAATTGATCCTAACATGCACAAGAGACAGAGCCCTTGGAAATTTGCAAAGTCAGAGATTGTTTGATTCCCAACTTTACAGCCCCAGTCACCTAATCCTGTCAAATGTGCAGCAAGCAGATCCTGCTTCTGCATATACTGCTTGTCTTTAAGATGTGGCCTCCCTCTGTTAGTTTGAATTCACTTCATGTGTTCCTATCTGGCAGAGCCTAGAGGAAACCTGCCCTTTTCTTCTTCTGAAGTTACTTATTCCCTTAAGGATATGGCATCCATGTCAGGCTTGAAGTGATGCTCTATGGGCAAGGCAGATAGTTTTATTGAGGCTTTATTTTTCTGGCAGAGACTAGCGAAATTCTCTTTCCTCTATCTTGGAAGATTTATTGTGGCCATGCCTATGGTACTGTACATTCTTTCGTGATCTTCAGAGTAAATGAAAATATCAATGAGTAATATTTGTAGACACTAACCTACTTATCACCCAAGAAAATAAAATATGGATCATAAAGTATTAAACAGGAAAATTATTGTTATCATCCTCTTGCTATATATATTCTCACAGGCTCAACTTTGCATTCTTTTTTTTGTTTTATCACTGTGTTCTGGCATGCAGGATCACTTGTACATAATATTTTCTTACTTGTTAAGCCAATCCAATATATGACAACAGACAGGGCATGAGCCTGGTTGGAAATCAAATATTTATTGCTGATTTCAGAGAGATATTGAGTATTTCCCTGGAAAATAATAAACCCATCAGATTTCCTTTTTTTGTTTTGTGTTTATTCTTGTATGCCATGAATAAGTGCAGATTTTATCTTGTGTCTCCACCCACAACTCTGAATTCCTATGTCCTATAATAAAGTTGAGAATGGAAAAAGTTGGTACATTGGAATCATCAACCACCTCTGATTCACTTCTGATCTTTCTGCCATCTCTTCAACACAAATATGTGGGGATCTCAGGTATTGTTTTGCAGAAGACATTAAACTTCAGAACATAACACACAAAAGATTCTCTGGCTCTAAAGTAAGACCCACTCTGCACATCATTTTGTTGTTTCCCAAATACTGTGTGAAGTACATCTCTGATTAGGGCCAAGTGAGTCACAGATATGTTAGGATATCCCTGTCATTAGGGCTTAGTTAATTTCTATATGAACTTGGCAGAAGGAAAGAAATTGTTTTTATATGAGTCTGTTATTTTAAAGTTGATCACTATTTTCCCTTTTAGGATATGTAGCTTCTGAGTGTGGGAAATTTTTTTCTTCCTTATTGTAATCCACTAACACACAAAATAAACTTCCATCCTATCATATGTAGTCATTCCCAGTGAATCTTCAAGTAGCAGAAGATGGATTTGTCTTCTCTGATGACATTAATGTGTAGGTACATTAAAAAGTACTTCTTTCCATAATATTATGCAGTGTAAGTATATTTTTAAAATGTCTGTGGAGCCTCATGGTTACACTAAAGGCATATCATTGGACATAATTTCAAATTAATAACAAAATCCTGCCTCATGAGTGAGAAAACTCTGAAACTTATTAACAGTATAAGGAATTAAGTTTTCATAACATCTCTCTACATATTCTATGATGCATTTCAATTAATTATAATATTTATATAAATTGTATATGTGTGTATGTATGAGTATATATATATATATACATATACACATATACATATGCTTTTGTACACTGCCTTGTCTTAGTTTAGAATTCCATTCATATGTACATTTAAATTATTTCACATATTTTTTGCTCCTTCAATTTAATATCAGCACTGTAAATTATCAAAATAAACACCACTTTTTACTAATGTTATTTTACCTAATTGTTCATATACAAATGTATACATAACTAACTCACCCTTTATACAGAATACTGTTATTAGGTGTAGCCATTTTAGCCTTTTTTTTTCTTTCGGGTTTTTAATTAGGGTTTCTCTGCGTAGTTATTTTCCTGCCTCTACTTTCTGCCTGGCTAATAACCAATCAGCATTTTATTTATACAGAACAACATCCACAGCAGGAGAAGGAGAGGGAGAGAAAGAAATGTGGATCATGAGTTATTTCTTTTAATATTATCAATTAGGCATTTTTATCTTCTCCTGAGACAAACCTTAAGGTACCTGTTTACTTTATTATTTTAATATTGAGGAGACATAGGTGATAACTTTCTGAGGGCATTTAACAAGGATAGTTTGTTATATTAAAGTTTGTTTTTACAAAGTGAAGACCCTATTGACAATGACATATTTATACATCTGGTCTACTAGGGTTTCTTACCAGTATATTTTGAGTATGTTTTTTTATTTCTCTTGCCTCCGGATCTATGGCTGATGTTGGTCTTGTAACAATTAGCTGTGCAGTTAATTAGAAATTTGAATATGGTGTTAGAGTCAACAGAGGGGAACTGATGAAGCAGCATATGTCAGTAGGGACAGGAGAACTTGAAGGGGGAATCAGGTAGAAGAAAAAAACTTATGGGGTTAACAATTTAGTGGAAATGAATGTTGTGTCAGGAAACCACATTCTTCTAGAATTGTTGACAAGGCATTAATCCAAATGTCCTTTGGAACTTAAGAGACTGGGGCCCTGTTTTTTTTCACTGTGTATGGGGAAGAATTTCTCTTGGGTGAGGGAAGGATAAAAGGTTTCAGGCCGTGGAGATATATCCAGCGGGGAAAGCCCTTAAGTTTAGAACCTATGGGGGTTTACAAGAAGTACCTTGGATGATACCTTCCATGTAATGTAAAGGAGTGAGGTTTGCTGGACTGGAAGAAAGACCTGATCCCCAAAGTTGATTTCGGGTAGGGCATAGAATATCACATGGCTGGTGTAAGGAGTAGTCAGCAAAATTCCAGAGGAGACAGCAGAGCTGATGGAGTAGATGAGATAGGAGGAAATCAGGAGAGGTAAAAGTTAGGATCAGAGGCCAGGGGTTAGAGCTAGTCACCCATACATGAGTTCAAATGGTGAGATTGAAAGGGCTTGCTTTGGATGTGTCCAGAGCCTGAAAAGAGCTAGAAACAATAATTTCAACAAGTCAGGGTAAATTTCCCACTGGCATCTTAATAAGAATGTGTTTTAAAGATTTTTTGGTATACACTACCTTCCCTGATGACTTATGATGATATGGGATATGAAAATGCCAAGGTATATTAAAAGCTTTAGATATGGTCTGGAAAATCTGGAGGTGAACTCCAGACTAATATCAGACTGAAGAAGTACAGGGATCCCAAATCCTGGGGAAGGAGGTCAGAGACTGTCTGAGACCACATAGTAGATATAAGAAATATCTCTCCACAACTTGATAATGAGTCCTGAACCATGAAGAGATCTTTACTTTGTTTGACTGAGGGCATATGAGTAACACTGAGCTGCCAGTCAGGCCTTGGAAGGGACCCTCTAACCTGGCTGGAGTGAAAATTTTGGCTCAAATATGTGGAACTGTATTCTGACTTCTGTCAAATTTTACAATAGGCAGTAACAGTTTTTTTTTTTTTTTTTTTTTTTTTGATTTTTCGAGACAGGGTTTCTCTGTGTAACTTTGTGCCTTTCCTGGGACTCACTTGGTAGCCCAGGCTGGCCACGAACTACAGAGATCCGCCTGCCCCTGCCCCCTGAGTGCTGGGATTAAAGGCTTGCGCCACCACCGCCTGGCACCAGTAACAGTTTTTAAGAACTATAAGGACTATAATTCCTCAGAGGTAGGTGTAGCTGAAGTTATCCTGTTCTTTCCCAGATCCATGGCACTCAGAACCAAGCAAACACAAAGAGACATATTATTTACAAACTCTATGGCCTAATGGCTCAGGGTTCTTGTTTAATGTTATTATATCTTAAATTAACCTATTTCTATAAATATATAAGTTGCCATGTGGCTCTTGGATTACCATTTTCTAACATGTTTCTTATCATGGCAGCTGGCAGCATCTCCCTAAGTCAGCCTTCAACTTCCCTGAATTCTTCTCTTTCTTTGTTCCACTTATACCTCCTGGTAGGCTACTGGCCAATCAGCACTTTATTTATTAGCAATCTGAGCAAAATATTCAGAGCATACAGAACATCCCACAGCACTTCCCCTTTTCTTTTCTTCAAAGAGGAAGGTTTTACTTTTCACATAGTAAAATTACAAATAACAAAACAATTATCAAGCAAGAATTTTAGTTAAAATAACTAGTCTGTTTGTATCTGCCAAAATTATGGAAGATATTATATCTATCCTATATATGTGAGTCTAACTTTTCTTATCTAACATATCTTTTATCATAACTATGGAAAATTATAAGTATCTAGGCTTTAACTCCATCAAAGACCTCAGAAGAATATACTATTACCTGCGAAATGGGAAAATGATGAAAGCCACTTTCAGGAATGTTGTGAGAGTAGACAGAGACAGCTGGCAGCCTAGACTGTCATCCAAAGTTCCTTTATACAGATGGGTATCTGTCTTCAGCCACCAGGGCTTGAGTCTCTCAGTCTTCTTCTCTCTGTCTCTCTCTCACTGTCTCTCTCTCTCTGTATATCTTCTCTATCTCTCTCTCTGTCCCCCTCTTTCTCTCTTCATTTTTTAAGACAGGGTTTCTCTGTGTTACTTTTTGCCTTA
Source organism: Peromyscus leucopus (assembly GCF_004664715.2). Lineage (NCBI taxonomy): Eukaryota > Metazoa > Chordata > Mammalia > Rodentia > Cricetidae > Peromyscus > Peromyscus leucopus. The sequence continues at coordinate 132,841,252 of NC_051063.1, read as the reverse complement.
CCTGGAACTCACTTTGGAGACCATGCTGGCCTCGAACTCACAGGGATCCAACTGCCTCTGCCTCCCTATTGCTGGGATAAAAGGCATGTGCCCCTCTGCAACTTTTCAGTCACTTCTCTCTGTGTCCTGTAGAATGTCTGGCAGTTACCTTGACAAAACAGATACCTAAAGCACCATTTTGCCAAACAAATTTCAGTGGTCACCTTCCTATGTTTCCTGCACATGGAGTAATATATTTTATCAATTAGTACAGAAAGAACAGTTTCTTGCCCAAATGGCTATTTTTGCCAAGAAGAAGATAAAATCCATACGGAGTGTCTTCTATGCCCAACCTCCCCTATCAAGTAATTTGGTGATGCCAGGAGCAGACATGTCTCACTCTCCAGAATGTCTAAAAATATAAAAAAAAATGCCATATTCTGTTGGTCTTAGAAGTGTTTGAATATTACATACCTAACTGCAATATGTCTATGTATACCAAGAATACTTAACATGAATATAAGTTTGACTATCATAGAAAATTAATTACTAATCTATAGTTTTTAATTATCCAGCACATTCTAAATGAATTACATAAACATGATATCTTAAACAAGAGTAGAAATATATATACAGTATTACAAAATTAACTTTAAAGTGGTATCAATAACCAAAATCTGGAGCAATGTAAAATATTTTAAACAAGTTGTTCTTTAAAAGTAGATTCAATCATCTACCCTTTCTTCCTATCATATCTGTGTCCAATCCCCCACTTTTATTTTCATAAAGAGATTGTATTTAAATCAACCATTTTTAAATAAAAATATTTCTTTATTTCTATCCCCCACCAGAGGGCTCTTTATGGGAAAAAAGAATCTCTCAACCTCTGTTTTAGCAATATGCTTGGGTTTAGAGAAGGAGTGAGCCAATTTCACCTCCAATGCAAGCATGGCATATTTGGAAATTTGATTGCAGCTTCTCATATTACTTCTTGCTTGATGAGGATGCTCTATTCTTATGGAAATATAAAGAAAATTTTAGTATTAAGGGATAGTCCATGAGGCTGTATTGTCTTACAGAAAACTCTGTGTAACTCAGTGGGAATCGGTCAAGCCCACATGCGGGAACCCACCATAGAGTAGTTCAAGCCCGTATGTTGCAGATTCTCACCACCCACATGGTTCATGCTCCTGTTAGAATTGGTTATTTTCAGATTTCAGGTGGAAACTCGAACCATTGGGTGCCATTTGTATCTGAAGTTATCCTGATTCAGCCTGGCTCCTGCTGACCTCAGACACAAGAAAATACACCAAGATTAATATTATTTACAAATTGTAAGGCCTAATGGCTAGGGTTCTTGTTAGCTGTTATTATGTCGTAAATTATCCCATTTCTATTAATCTATAAGTTGCCATGTGACTCGTGGCTTAACAGTATCATTACAAATTGCTTCTCATAATGGTTCCTGTTAGCATCTCCCTCACTCAGGCTTCCACTTCCCAAATTCTCCTCTCTATTTGACTGCCTATACCTCCTGCCTGGCTACTGGCCATTCACCATTTTATTATATTAACCAATCAGAGCAAGATATTCAGAGCATACAGAACATCCCACAGCAGGTGGACTGTAGGTTCCCTTTCTATTAACTGAAATGGAACAAGACTATTAGCATGAAAGAGCTGGTGTAGACACGACAGAATTGGCCTAGTGACAGGAGATGACTGTGAGGATGTGGGATGAACTATATATATTGCCTGTAGTGAAGGACATGAGTCTGGGGTCTAGATTGCTACTGTCCTAGACACTAGGTTGATATTGTTATTTCCCTTTGAGATGATAGAGCTGTCAGTCTGATGAGACTGACAGTGAATAATTCCTATTACATTTGGGAAACAGGAAGTTTTTACCTTGACCAGTATTTGGCCTGAATTAGTTATGAATTGTCCTTTTGCTGTGAGAAACCCATGCTTTTTCCACATATGTGTGTGGAACAGGAGGGTATGCAAAGGATATTTGGAAATTGGTGGTGGTGGCAAATGCTTTTAAAGGCAGCACTTCAGAGTCAGACTCAGGCAGATGTTTGTGAGTTCAAAGTTAGCGTGGTTTAAAGAGCGAGATTCTGGACAGGCACCAAAATTACACAGAGCTGTCTTGCAAAACAAAAAAAGCATATTTGTAGTATGTATAACCTTTAGGAATTGCCCTGTGCTAACTGGAAGGTATAGGTGAGATATTAGGGAGGTGTAGTGCAGAGTCATGAAGCAGAGCCTATTGCAATTTCTGAAAAGAATTAATAATTGGGTGAATGAGGGATTAATGCAGGATCCCTGAGATGCCTCATAAAAGGAGTGAGCCAGGAGATTGAAAATATCAAACTCGGGATTTCAAGGAGTCAGCTATTTCTTGAAAGGTAAGAATATCCTGTTTAGTAGAGCATCCTACAAAAGACTGAATTAGATGCTTTCTATCTGAAGCTATAGCCTAATATGTTGTGGTAATGTTTACATCCCAAAAGGTGACCTGAGGAGTGGAGAGCTGGATTTTGGAACTTGAGACTCCATTACTCCAGCTGTACAAAAAAAATTTGAAGAGGAGGTGTTAGTTTGACTAACTTACACATATGGGTCACAGAGTAGAATGTAATCTACTAATTGTAAAAGGTAAAGCCAATGAGGGAGAAGGAGAGCAAACCAGAAGGTGGGGATTGGTGAAAAAGTTGTGGGATGTCCATGAACTGTGTTTCAAGACAGTCCAAGTTAGCTACATATACAGATAAGAGTCAGCATCTGCCCAGGATAAGGAAAAGATTATTGAGACAGAAGTCTTAGAGGTATAGGAAAGAAGGTAACCTTGAGATCTAGAACTGAGTAGTGTGTGGTTTCTGAAGGGATAGTGTAAAGAATTGAGTAAAGTCCAGGCATTACAGGATTGAGAGGACCCCTGAAGTTCTAATGAGCTCCAGGTGTACTGATATTTTATTTGTGCTGAAATGTGGTGCTATTTTATTTATGGTTTATTAAAGCTTGCGGGATATCAGGCAGGAGAGGACAGCCATTATATGTAAACGAAAATTCAGGCAGCACAATTTTTAGACAGGGTCTCTATGTTTTCAAGGCCATACTAGAGAAGAGAGCAAACCATGGTGACACATTTTTAGGGCCAGTACCAAACCTAAAGACCTGGAGTTCTATACAGACATACAATATAAAAAGAGATAGCTGGGCTAATATAGCCAATTAAAAGGCATAAAAGCAAAGCAATGAAAGCATGTGTAAGACAGCAAGTAGCTTGCATTGGGCTGGTCAGGTAAGGTTTGCTTGTGACTTTTCCCATTTTCCTGATCTCTAAGTCTTCACCCCTATGTTTAGCACCGTGTTTTTTATTTAATGATACCATTTAGAAACCGGTCTACATTCAGGTCTTAAATCATGTGGTATATTCTATTAGGCTTCTAAATCTAAGTATAGAGGTGTTAAAAGGAGAAGAATTTGGATGAAGTAGCATCTTTCTGAGAAGTTCAGGGGTGATAGGCTTAAGTAACAGGTAGGGTGCTGAATCTGGATAAAAATAGAGTGATGGTTTCTAGCAACAGCAGGGTTCTGGCTATCCAAGACTCTGGGGTATACATAAGAGATTGAAAGGGAAATGTCATGTCAGAGCTAGTGGGCTGAGTGCCAAGGAGGAGGAGAGGGGCTGCTGAAAAATGTGCGGTAGGGATATGTGTGCAATAATGAACTAGAAGCTAATGCCTGGGCTAAAAATGTCTTTCCATTATGCACACAGGATAGTTTTCCCCATACAAAACTGTGTGTAAGAGATATTCTCATGAAAATGCATTTAAGTCATGAGGTTTTGTGGGGTAAGTTAGGGTGTCCCTCAACCCAGACAACAGGGAGATTGGAATGACAGGTAAGACCCCAAAACTCCCAGAGGATGCATTAAAGGCCTCCAGTGTCCAAAGGGGAGAAATGGATCATCCCTATATAAATATGGATACTCAAGGTTTTGGTATGACATGAGAGTTGTTTGGTAAGGACCTCGGTACCTGCAATCATCAATTACCCAGTGTACGAGATTGCCTGTATAATGCTCTTTGATTCTTGTCCCCATGTCATGAGTCATACAGGGTCAGTCAACTAACCTATGTCCATATCAATAGTGTTTCAGATGAGGCCCAGTTGTCTGACATGGGACAGCGGTGGGTTCAAGCCCAATGACTTTCTCTACAAATTTTTAAACATGGACCTGGAGGCCTTCATGTGGCTGGTCAGATAGCCTGTGCTAGATTTGACAGTCTTGTTTGCAGTCTTATTCATGTCTCACATAGCTATGCCATGCAGGAACATAGACTATGTAATCAAGCTTCATGCAGTTTACATAAGCACATACCATAGTGTAACTGAGTAGACAAAGACCTGGGATGCCTAATTATCTTCCTGACTGATGGATAGAGGATGCACAGTCATGTAGTTAGGGGGTGACTGGGACACATAACACCACAAGAGACCATAAAACAGTAATTTACTGTTAGTTGGAGGCAGAGCCCATGGTAATTTCATTTTATATGTGTTCCCTTTTCAGTTTCCCTGCTCCTTTTGCAACACACAGGAAGGAGGGAGAGACAGATGAGTCACTGCTCTAATGGCAATCTCCAAAGTCATTGCCGTCATTTGCTTTCCCTTCTACTTTAGACAGCTCTCTTCTTATTGGTTGTGTATTTGAATATGATTCAGACAGATGGAATAAAAGAGCTTGCAGTCCACAGTTCCAGTAGCCAGGCTCGTGGCTAAATTCCAGCTCATAGCTGGATTTAGCCAAGCCTGACTGGAAATAACACAAGAGAAAGATAACTGTTCCAGAGAACTGCAGCAGACAGAGACAGTAGAAACATGTATAAGCAGGGTTTGGTGGTATTGTCCACACTCCTTCTCTGTTTCACCTGCACATGCATGTTCTACAGGAAATGTCCTGCTTCCTCTGAAGCCACTGAGTGCTTCAGCCTTAATACCTGACAGAAACCAGTGATGTATTGATTATATGCTCCCTCAGAGTTCCTATTTTAAAAGGACATTTGAATGTGGAAAGTGAGACTTTTAGGTAGATAGCCTGGAAACAGGGCCAAGGACTGGGTACATGATCACTATTTAGTTTCCATGAGATGTTCTTCTCTTTTGAGCATTGAATTCTGGGGCTAAGATTCATTACATCATTTTCTGTCATCCACTTTCTGTTTTGTTGTTTTGGCTGCAGCACACATTTAATTGGGAGGGTGAAATGAAGCAGCAGCTCTGAAGGAGATCTCAAAGAGTGCACAGGATGTGCTTTCCATTGCTGGAATTAATTCACTCTCCATATTGTTTACTGTGGGTTGCCGCATTTCCCACCCCCTCATTTCCACAGAGAATTCTCTAGTATAAACAGCAGGTAATATGATTTAGAAGGCTTTTGGAGAGAGAAACACATAGAAAATACGGGATAGTTTTGAGAGTGGTTGTATCCTAATCCATCCAGCATCTACTCTCTCTGCTCTTGGGTAGTTAACGCAATGCCAAAGGGTGGAGAAAATACCACCCTCCTGCAAAGACAGGTGCCGGTCATCTCAGGCACCTGCACTCAGAACCATGATCAAATCATCCTCTCTAAGTAGACCTGCTGGGTAAAGCCTAAATTGGCTCCAACAGGTTCCTATTCCAAACAGAATTTGAATGCACACCCTCCTCATTCAGAAGCAAGAAGAGCTAAAAAAAATGTCAGCAGAGCATTTTCTCACCAGTCAGCCTGTGGGTATAATCTGGGTCTCAGTTGCTTATGAACACACTAAAATCTGATTGTTATTTGCTGCCCACAAGGCAGATTTCTCCTGTAATACAAGGGGAGACAGATCCCGTGGAAATTTCCAAATCAAAGATTGTTTGATTCAAGCATTACAGACCTGAGTCACCTGATTCTTTCTGATGTGCAGCAAGCAGATTCCTGCTTCTTTAGCTTTGGCTTCTCTTTAAAGATGTGGTCTCTCCTTCTTGGTTTGAATTCATTTCAGGCTTTAGGATGTGGCATAGGCTAGAGGAGTCCTGCTCTTCAACTCTTATGAATCTACAGCTTTCTTTAAGGATATAGCATACCTGTGCCAGTCTTCATGTCCTCTCTATGGGCAAGGAAGTTGATTTTCTTGATGCTTTAGTATCTGGCAGAGACTGGTGAAATCCTGCTGTTTTCTCTACCCTGGGAGATTTATTGTGGTAATTTTATTCGTGTACCAGAGAAACACTGAAAATCTGGAGCAGTAACATTTGCAGTCACTTCTCTATCAGTTACCAGAGTCAATATAGTATGGAAAATAACGTATAGCACTGGAAACTCACTTGTTAATATCCTGATGGCTTTTAGGTATTCACAGTATCAACTTTGCATTTTTGGTTTCCATTATTACTGTGTTCTTGCATTAACAGTCTGTTGTTCATGATATTTTCCTAATTCTCAGTCCATTTCTATATATGAAAGAAGAGAGGGCATTAACTTCATTGGAAGTCAATTATTTATTGATGATGGCAAACAGGCATTCAATCTTTCATTTGATAATAATAAACACACCTTTTTCATTTTTTCTTGAATAATTACTTGACTCCTCCACTGATTATTTGTTCACTATGACAAAATTATATTTGAGAATTACTCACTATTTCCTCTTTTAGAGAATTACTCACTATTTCCTCTTTTAGAGTATGTAGCTCATGAGAGTGAGAAATTTTGTTCATCATTTAGTCCACTAACATGCAGATTAACCTTCATTCCTGTCACATGTAGTCAATCCCAGTGAAGATGTAAATTCCAGCAATTGCATTTCTGTTATATTATGACATGACATTGTAGGTACTTCATAAATAGTTTATTTCCATCATATTGGCACTAAAGATATGCTTTTGTCCATGAAATAAAACAAATAACACATTACTGCCTCATTAGTGAGAAAACACTGACACCCTTCATAGTATAATGGATTCAGTTTTTACAATACATCTCCACTTGTTCTATGATGCATTTCAACATTATAACATTGATATAAGTTTTTGTAGGTGAATATGTATGAGTTTGCTTTTGCATGTGTATACATATGCACAGATACACATGCATGTGTACACTTTCTTGATATAGTTTAAATGGATTCTTTCTTTCTTAGCATCCAATATTTCTGCAAGATTTTCTGCTAAGTGGGAATCTTGAGAGATTTTCCCATCTATGTTGGCATTATCATTTGTAGTTTTACTGTGCTAACCATTTTTATTTGATTCCTTACCTTCATGTAATATTTTCTTGGCACTCAAATTTTCTAATATTTGTGCTTTTTAAATCCCTATCTTTTTTAGAACACACTGTTTTCACGCAGATATCCTCTTTTTTAAATAAGATCTGTGTCTGATCATTGCATGAAATATGTTCTTATTCAAAGAATAATGGTGAGATTCTGGATTGATCAGGTGACATGACACCAAACATTATAAGTTATACTTCATTTGTGTGGATTTGGAGATCTGTATTTGTGATGTAAATGGTGCTTTTTTTCAGACAGTAACAGCCAATGTGGCTTGTTTTTATGAGAATAAATATTTAGAAGAATGTCAGAAATTACATGTTTTCAGAGAATTATCAGATAAAGGTCTCCTTCTGGTCTTGTACCTTCCTGGCCATGTGGAATATACTAAGATATTATATTCCATATAGTTTGTGTTCTTGTCTATGTTATAGGTCTGCATTTCTGAAAAAAGTTTATAGTGAAAACTAGACCTGTCTTTCCATATGATTCCAGCAATGCCCTATGCAGGGCTAAGTGTTGGTAAATTATGACATTTGAAAGAGCTGGTAATGTCATCAAATTTACCTTGTTGCTTTGTAGTCCTGTTAGCTGCAATTATACCTTAATAAAGAAGAATGATTATAAGTGGAGATAACAGGTCTATCAATGGCTTAAGGGACTCTTTATAACATGCTCATAATGTAAACAATTGTTAAAAGGATCTCCCTTTGTAAGATCAACAATGATCACACATAAATTTACCAAATTCTATTCTTTTATGTACAGGAGACTCCTCAGCGTTTTTTCTTGCATGGTGTGTGTGTGTGTGTGTGTGTGTGTGTGTGTGTGTGTGTGTGTGTGTGTGTGTGTGTGTTCATTACACAATAACATCAGAGACACTGGTATATGTATATTTTTAAACATACTGTTAAATGTCTTGACATTTTTTTCTGTCTGATTCTTTCTTTACTGAACATCTGTATAGTTTTTTACCTCATGATACAAATCCTCAATTCCTATGATATTTGCAGTTTAACAAGGCTCAGTTTAGGCTATGGAATGGCACACAACATTTATGGCTGGCTCTTTTCCCCTCATACCCACCTCTCTGAGAGCCTAGCTTCATGGCTTAGCTATCAGGATCTACGATTACTGCTGTAGCACTGGGAAGCTGTTGGGTTTATTCTGTCACTGAGTAGCATATGTCCCACTGCTTACAAACACCATTTAATCCACTTGCTTTCAACATATGCTACCATTAGTACTTTTGATCATGGCCATTCTGACAGGTGTCTTACGGTTTGTATCTTACTGGCAGTTTGACTTGTATTTCCCTGGTCTCTAAGGGTGTTAATACTTCTTTATAACTGGGATATTCAAATTCTTTTTTGAAAACATTATTTTATATCTGTCCCCAATTTTTACTGGCCTTATTTGGTATTTTTATGCCTGGTTACTTGTGTTCTTTATATATTTTTAAAGCAATCCTCTGTCTGATGTGTAATTGGTGAAGATTATTTTCACATCCTGTAGGATGCTGTTTTGTCTTATTGACAACTTTTCAGGGAGGTCCCTAGCTGGCCCAGTGGTCCCAAATTGGCCTTTCCCCCTTTATCAGATTGGTGACTATCCTAATTGTCTTCATAGAGCCTTCATTCAGTACCTGATGGAAAAAATACAGAGATCCAGATTCAAACCCATGCTTGAGAACTTGGGGTCCAGGACATAAGATATAGGGATTATCTGAGCAGAGGGGCGGGGCATCAAGATTATGATGAGAAAAACCACATAGACAGATGACCTGTGTGGGCTAAAGGATTCTTGAAGGACTGCCAGGGAGCTGGCATGTGACTGGGCTAAGCCCTCTGCATTTGGGAGACATTTTTGTAGCTTGGTATTTCATGGAAACCCTATCAGTGGAACCAGGACATGCCATTATTGCATGTGCTGACTCTTGGAAACTTATTCTCTATGGTAGGATGCATTATTAAGCCTTGATGCAGCGTAGAGGTGGTTGCTCCTGCCTCAAGTTGATATTCAGTGCTTTGTTGATTCCCAAGAGAGACCTTATCCTTTTTGAAAGGAGAGGGAGGAAGGATTGGGGATTTCACTTGACTTACAGGGAGAGTATGGGAGCAAGCAAGGATGGGAAAGTGTCGTGGATAACATGAAATAATATTTTTTAAGTGAATACCTGTAACATTTTATTATTTTTTATTTTATAATTTAATTTAATTTTACATATCAGCCACAGATACCCTTGTTCTCCCCTCTTCTTCCCCCAATCCCAACCCCCATTCCCATCTCCTCCAGGACACAGACTCCCCTGAGGATTGAGTTCAACCTGGTAGATTCAGTCCATGCAGGTCCAGTACCCTCCTCCCAGTCTGAGCCAAGGGTCCCTCTTTAAGCCCCAGGTTTCAAACTGCCAACTCATGCACTGAGTACAGGACCCAGTCCCACTGCCTGGAATCCTCCCAAACAGATCAGCCAGTCAACTGTCTCACTTATCCAGAGGATCTGAACCAATTGGTGACTCTTCAGCTATTGGTTCATAGTTCATGAGTTTCAATTCGTTTGGTCATTTAACCCTGTGCTTTATCCAACCATGGTTTCAACAATTCTTGCTCATACAAACCCTTCTCTTTCTTGCCAACTGTTTTTCTGCAGTTAAAAATCCCAAAGACAACATAATCCAGATTATCTGTATAATATCCATTTTTATGAGGCTTATTTTTTATACCACCTTTACTGTCTCTTTAATGACTTTATTTTCAAAAACAATCTACTTCTTTATATAACTGTGAATATTCCTATTTCTTTTTCTTCCAAGCCCACATACATATTTACAGACATTGCAAAGCAAATCTGTCTATTAGTGAACTCATTGCTTTAAACTGCAGCATTCTAAGAGAGAAAAGGCACTGTGGCTGCTGGCTGTGCCCACCTCAGCTGCCCAACATGGCAGTGGTACATTTACTGCCAGCTCTGGGAGCCATCAATTCTTTGAAACAGTGGGTCTATGCTTTCATCAGGAAAAATCTGTCAGGAAAAATCTGTCTCACCTGCCAGTCCCAAAACTGCTCAGACCCAACCAAGTAAACACACAGAGACTTATATTAGTCATGAAGAGTTTGGCCGTTGCAGGCTCCTTATATTTCAAATTAACCCATTTTTATTAATGTATATGTTGCCAGGTGGCTCATGGCTTACTTGTTCATAACAGCTTCTCATGGTAGCAGCTGGCAGCAACTCGCTGCCTCAGCATTCCACTTTCCAGAATTCTCTTCTATCCTCATCCCATCTATTCTTCCTACCTGGCTACTGCCCAATCAGAATTTTATTTATACAGAGTAATATCCACAACAGTTTAAACTAGAAATTTGAAACTTTTATTAGACTCACAGACAGAAACTGATGAAGCAGAATATGTCAGTAGGTACAGGAGAACCTGAAGACAGAATCAAGAGGAAGAAATAAATATATATTATGGTATTCCCAATCCAGAGAGATTGAGTACAGTTGTGGGGTAAAATCTCATTTTCCTGAAAGTAGTGACAAGGCATTAATTCTGATGACCTCTGGAACTTAAGAAAACATGGCCCTGTTTGTTTCACTGTGTATTATGAAAAATTTCTCTTTGTGAGGGCAGGATAAAATGTTTCTGGGAGGAGAGATGTATTCAGTGGTGGAAGCCCTCAAGCTTATATGCTGGATGTTAAAAGAATTACCTTGAAGTGTACCTACCATTTAGAGGAAAGTGATGAGTGTTGCTGGCCTGCAGGGGGAAGAAGCCTTGATCCCCAATGTAGATTGGGGGTGTGCATGGATTATCACATGGCTGAGTTAAGGAGTGTCAGCAAAATTCCACAGCAGACAGCAGACATGATAGAGTAGAGGAGTGATAAGTTGATCATGGTGAGGGAATGGTTTGAATAGGAGGCCAGCATTTAAAGCTGGTCTCCCATACATGAGTTCACATGTTGTAATCAACCTGCATGAAGTTTACATAATCACATACCATAGGGTAGCTTAGTAGCCAAGGCCCTGGGATGACTAAACTATCTTCCTGACTGATGGAGATAGGATTCACAGTCATGAAGTTTTGGGGTGGCTTAGTTTCATAACACTACAAGACACCATCAGCCTGTTTTCTACTGTTAGATGGAGGCAGAACCCAGGGTAAATATATTTTATCCTGTGTTCCTTTTCAGTTTCCCTGCCCATTTTAGAACAGACAGTGCAGAGGGAGACAGAGATGAGTCACAGATCTAATGGAGATCACGAAATTCATTGCCATCATTTGCGCTGCACTCAACTTTAGACAGCTCTCTCCTTATTGGCTCCTGGTCTGTGTGTATTTGAATATGAGTCAGACAGATGGAATAAAAAGGCTTGCAGTCCACAGTTTCAATAGCCAGGCTCCTGGCTAAATTCCAGCTCGTAGCTGGACTTTGCCAAAGCCTGACTGTAAACAACACAGGAGAAAAAAAAACTGTCTCAGAGAACTGCAGCAGACAGAGGCAATAGAAACATAGGATAGGCAGGGAGTGGGTGGGATTTCCCACACTTCTGCTCTGAGTCGCCTGTATCTGCTCTGCAGGGTATGTGATCCTTCCTCTGATTCTACTGCTTCAGTTTTAATATTTGTGATCACTACCTCAGATTTGAATCCTCCACTATCTGCAAGGATGATTTACATTGGGAAAAAATACCTGACAGAAACCAGGGATGTATTGATCATATGCTCCCTCAGAGGAGCCATTAAGGAAATGACTGTATCAGTGACAATTATCACTTAGCCACCTGGGACTCTGAAAATTTCAAGTATCAGATTCCACAAATAAGTGCATTTGTGGAATCTAAATGGTATATCAGAAACTGTTACCTGAAAGGTACAATTTGCAGCCCAGAATCACAATAAGCCATCAGCAGGTGGAAAGTGAGGCTGTTAGGTAGATAGCCCGGAAACAGGGGACAAGTACCTGGGTATGTGATCAACCTCTAATTACCACGGGATGTTTTTCTCTTTTCAGAATTGCATTCTGGGCTGTGTAGCATTCATTACATCATTTCCTGTCTTCCACTTTCAGTTTTGTTGTTTCGGCTGCAGTGCACATTGTGTTGGGAGGGTGAAATGACTCAGCAGCTGTGAAGCAGATCTCAAAGAGTAACACAGGATTTGCTTTCCATTGGTGGAATTGAGTTCACTCCCCATATTGTTTCCTGTGGGTTGGGCCATGTCCCACCCCCTCATTTGTCCAGAGAATTCTCGAGTAGAACCTGCAGGAAGTATTATTTAGAATGATATAGGTGAGTGAATCAGATAGAAAATACAGGATTGCTTTGAGAATGCCTGTCTCCTAATCCATCCAGCATACTGTCTCTGCCCTAGGGTATTTAAAGGAAGGCCAAAGGGTGGAGAAAGACCTCAGCTCAGTACAGACAAGTGTAGACCATCTCAGATTCCTGCCCTCAGGGCCATGGTAGAATCTTCCTTCTAAGTAAATGTGCTAGATAAAGACTGAATTAGCTCTATCAGGTTTCTGTTACAAACAAAATTTGAAAGCACACACTCCTCCATCAGAGGAAAGGCGAGCAAATAAAATTTTTAGCAGAGGATGTTCTCACCAAACAGCCTCTTGTTTTATTAAGGGTCTCGTTTCTCATGGATATAATCATAATCCTATTTTACATTGGCCCAGACAATGCAGCTTGTTCCTTACATAGAAGGGGAGACAGAGTCCATGAAAATTAGCAAAGTCAAAGATTGCATATTTCCTAGCATTACAGATCTGAGTCACATGATCCTGTCAAATGTGTAGCAAGCAGATGCCTGCTTCTGCAGCTACAGCTTCTTTTTAAAGATGTGGGCTCACTATCTCCGTTTGAATTCACTTCAGGTTTTTCTATCTGGCTGAGACTTGGGGAGTCCTGCTCTTTCCTTCTTCTGAAGCCACTGCTTACTTTAATGATATTGCATCCCTGTATCTGTATTGAAGTGCAGCTCTAGAAGCAAGGGAGTTAATTCTCTGAGGGTTTATTATCTGGCAGAGAGTAGTTAAATCCTGTTCTTTCCTCTACCCTGGGAGATTTATTGTGGAAATGGCTATGGCATTGTAGTTCTATTCAGAAAACTTAGAGTCATTGATAATATGGAGCATTAATATCTGCAGACACTTCTCTATCTGTCAGCAAAGGCAAAATGTATGGAAAAATAAAGCATATCACAGGAAACGTACTTCTTATCAACCTGTGGCCATTTAGGTAATCACATGTTCAAATTTGCATTCTTGGTTACATTATCACTGTGTTCTGGCATACAGAATATCATGTAGGTGATTTTTCCTGCTTCTCAGCCCATTCCTATGTATGAAAAAAAAAACAGGTCATTAGCTTTGTTGGAAATCAATAATTTATTGATAATGACAGGCATATATTCAATACTTCCCTTGAAAACGATAAACACCAGTGATTACTTTTTGTTGGATATTTCTTTTAGTATGCTTTGAAACAGTGCAGAACTTATCTCCCCTCAGAATCTGAATTCCTATGTCTGATAGTAAATTTAATAGTGGAAAACTATGGTATGTTGGAATCAGCAACAACCTCTGGAACTTTTGGAAGCATTTGCCATCTTTTCATTAGAAATGTCTGTAATTCTCAGGTAGACATGAACACATTAAAGATCAGAACATGGTGCTTTAAAGCATTCCAGGCTCCTTAGAAAACCATTGTCTGTAATCATTGTGGTGTTTTCCAATTATTGCCTGAAGTAATATCTCTTATTAGGGCCAAGTGATGCACATATATTTGAGTACATCAATGTCATTAGGACTATGTATATTTTTATATGACTCTGGCAGAAAAAGTAAACTATTTTTGTAAAATCTGTCACCATTCTGGTCTCAGGTTCCTGGCCATTAAATGCAGTAAGGGTTATCATTCCAATTATTGGTCTTCATCACAAAACCTCCTCATTAATTTATTCCTCCCCTGATAATTTGCCACTAGGACCAAATTATATTTGAGAGTTGCTCACTTTTTTTCTTTTAGTGCATACAGCTCATGAGAGTGGGAATATATATTCCTCCTCATTAAATATACTAACATGCAGAATAACCTTCACTGCTATCACATGTAGTCAATCCCAGTGAAACTTCTAAATAGCAGCAATTGGATTTTTGTTCTATGATGACAGAAGATTGTTTGGGCTTCAAAAATCGCTTTTCCCCCCATCATATTAGAATGTGTAAGTATATTTTTGACATGGTCTGGTAAGCTCCAATAAAGGCATTCTTTTGGTCATGAAGTAAAACAAATAACACTTTCCTGCCACATTAGTGAGAAAACACTGACAGTCTTCATACTATGAGGGATTCAGTTTACACAATATCTCTCCATTTATTCTATGATGAATTTCAATTACTTCATAATATTTATATAAGTTATGTACGTGTATATGTATGAGTTTAACTCTTATTTGTGACAATATAAAGGAGGTTTCTAATATTGAATTTGTAATATGTTTTCTTTAGCTATGTAGTGTTTTTGTAAACTACCATTAATACTTTGGTATTTTCTTTTCTTATTAACATAATAATATAAATGTATTTCCAACATCTCTTCCCTTTTTCCAGCTGTGCATATATAATCCTTTTTTTCTCATTTTCATACCCATGCTCCTATTGTTAAATTTTTATTATATACCTTTTGAATGAGTGTATACCTACATTAGTCATCTATTACATTCAATATGAGGAAGAACCTACTGTCATTTTAATAACTTTAATTTTTTAAACCTGTTTTAAAACTTTTGGTCACACATATCAGTATCAATAATATTCCTGTTATTTTTTTTCTTATTTGTATGCTTCTTTTAGCATACATAGTATAAAATCTATTCAATATTAAAAAAATAGACAAAAAACAATCATCAAATATGGAAATTATTGTGAAAACAATATATCCATTTCAGTGTTCTTTGGTTATTGAAACCCTATATACTCAGTACAGGTTTATGTTGATCATACATGTAATTGAGTTTGGAGGGATATAGTTGGAGTGAGTAGAGAGACAGAGCTTTATTGGGTTGGGGTGTATGGAAAATACTGTGACACAGGAATGCCTAGTTCACATACGTCTGGAAATGTTTGATGATATAACTGCACAAAACACAGATTCATGTACATGTTTGTACCTTTGTTGATTTGTTTATTCTTTAATATACCTGTTGAGCCTCGGGACAAATAACTGTCATATATTATTAACAAAGGTACAATGTCATGGTATTCTCATCGATGTCATGCCAAAGTTAAGAAACTGCAGCTTAAATTTGGTGGTTTACTGTTCTCTGTGATTGCAGCTGCAGGTGATCATACATCCTCCTATGGCCTCAGTGTGAGCTGACAGATATGTGCACACACATAAGTAAAATAACAATTTAAAAAATTCACATGCGGCATAAGCAAGTGTTTATTTAGGTCAGATACTTTGTGTCATAAGATATTCTTATGTATACGAACATTTAAAATACCTTAACAAATGTGACAGAATGTTTTATTTTCATGTTAACCACGTCACTCCATTCATTTATTTTTATTAAATATAAGGCTTTGATTTTTCTGGTGCTCATCCTTACCTACAAAATCCTGATAAGCCTGTGGAGGTGGCAACCTACCATCTCCACAGTTCCCCAGCATTTTATTGAGGAAGAGGATTAGAAGAATTTATATTGTGGAGATAAACAGATAGATAATATAGGATAGTCTTGAGAGGGCCTTCAACCTATCTCAATGGGCCCTGACACTGTCTGTCCTAGGGTATTTATAGAAATTTAGAGCAAAGACAACCCCCCAGCACAGCCAAATGCAGAACAGCTCAGACACCTGCACTCAGGTCTGTGGTCCAATCATCCTCTCTATGTAGACCTGAGAAATGTGAGAAGGGTACAAGCAACTTTTGGGAGTCTTGCCATAGTAGACAAAGACAGCTGGCAGCCTGAACAATCATTCAACTTTCTTTGTAAAGTCAGGGCAACAGTCTTGAGTCCACAGGTCTAGATTCTCTCAGTTACTTCTCTCTGTGTCCTGTAGAATAACTGGCAGTTTCCTCTGTAAAGTGGGAACCTCAAGGACCATTGTGCCAAGCCAAGTCCTATGGTGATATTTATTAGTAATATGGTTGTGTTTAGAGAAGGAGTGAGCCAATTCTCTCTCCAAATCCAGCTTGGTATATTTAGGAATTTGTGTATAGGTTCTCATTCTACCTTATGCTAGATGAGGGCACTGTATTCTTATGGGGACACAAAGAAAATTTTAGGATTCTGGAATAGTTGGTGAGGCTGCATTGTCTGAGCCAATTGTCTTGCAACCATTCTGGATGTTGAATCATCTATGCCCTGATGTCATTGAGACCTTTCAGGGGGTCTTGGCTCATCAACATGATGTATCTTAATCTGGAAAAAATCCATAGCCTCTTGCTTTCTGTGGAAACAAATGCAGCGTCTCCTTTTGAAAGCAACATAGCCTTCGATCCAAATGTTGAATTCAAAATACCTTTAAAATATATATAATAGTTTAACTCAGTAGCATTTACAAACAAATGACTGTCTGCAGTTTAAAATGTTCAAAGACAGCACAGTACAGATTTTCTGTATAATATCTATCCTATCATGGTTTATTTTCATATTGCTTTTACTTTCTCTTTAAATATTTTATTCATTAAGACAATCTATTTCTTCATATAACTGCATATATTCATTTTTGTCTCTCTTTCAAGCCTATATACACTTTTACACATATTGTAAATTGTCTCATTTGAATCTGTCTTTTTGTGACCCTCTTGCTTTAAACTTCACCATTACTAATACTGAAAGAGCAGCTGTTGCTTTGAAGAAAGCAGAGTCACAGCCAGACTCTGGGTCTATTCCTCTATCAAAGCAACATGTAGCTCCGAAAACTTTTTTTTGTCTGTACAATCAAAGGCTAAATCGGTCATACAGTGCAATGTGCAGCTTTTAGATATTTCATTCTTGCCATGCTGCATCAAGCCCAGACACCACAAACCTACCATAGAGTAGGTCAAGCCTCCAGGCTACAGGTCACTTGAGAGAGACAATTAGGAAGCTGTTTTTAGCTTTATTTTGAAATCTTCTTTCTCAGCATTGAGGTGCAAACTCTTGCCTCATGTTCTGGCACAATTTAAAACTCTATGGTCATGGGATATTTTTGCTATTTAGTTCTTTTTTATTATTTTATAATTTGATTTAATTTTACATATCGGCCTCGGATTCCCCTGTCCTCCCTCCTGCTACCTGCCCTCCACCCTACCTCCAGCCCATGTACCATCCCCTTCTCCTCCAGGGCAAGGACTCCCCTGGGGATGGATTCAGCTCAGCCTGGAAGATTCAGTCCATGAAGTTCCAGTCCCCGCCTCCCAGGCTCAGCAAAGGGCCCCTGCATAGGCCCCAGGTTCCAAACACCCAGCTTATGCACTAAGATCATGTCTAATTACACACAATGGATCTCAGAATAAAAATATTCTGTGTCCCCCTCTATATGTGAAGGATGGGGCCACACTTCCTCTAAGGTTTCAGTGCAGGAATGAGATGGAGAATGGGCAGGGTTTGACTGAGGAAGAAGGCTTGAAATACGAAGGGTTGGGCAGGACTGGAAAATAAGTGTGGCATCTACCAGTAACGCTACAATGAGAGAAAGAACTCAGGAAGGATGTAAAGTTTTTAAGATTTCATAAATGAAATGATGGGACAGGTTATAGTGGGAGAAGTTAGGTGAGAGTGATCCACAGATTGGTTTCTTTGATTCCCCAATAAAGAGCTCAGCTGCTGCTAAAGCACAAACACAAGGTGCCAATCCCTGAGTGGTGATGTCTAGTTTTTTTTTTTATTTTTCAGATATACCACATGTACCAAAGTGGGTCTCAGATGTTGTCCTAGGCCCCCAAGTGGTTAATTCTCTCTTATTGTTACATAGAGAAAGAAGGGCTGAATTAGGTCTGGGAGGTTTAATGGGAGCCTTTTGAAGCCCTGCGAGGGGGCAGTTCATAAACAAACCGGAGGACTTGTGAGGCAGAGCAAGGCAGACCTCTTTGAGTTAGAGACCAGCATAATCTAAGGAAGGAAATCCACGACAGGTACCAGGGCTACACAGAGAAAACTGATTTCTAAAACAAAACAAAACAAACAAACAAACAAACCCTATTCATGGGTTTGAGATGTCTCTTCTTATTGGTTCCTAATTTATGTCTATTCAAATAGGAGGTAGTGAGATTGAAAAAAAAGTGCTCTGAAGGGTTTTACCAGCTAGGTTCCTGGCTAAAGTCCAGCTCTTCAAATTAGACATTTGAAGGAGCTGGCAAAATCATCAACTTTACCTTGTTTTTTGTAGTCCTGTTAGCTGCAATTTTACCTAAATAAGGCAGGATGAGTATACATGATCAGAACGGATCTATCAATTGCTTAAGGGACTTAAAATACTCATAGTGTAACCAATTTTCAGTAGGACCTCTTTTTTAAGAACAACATTGATCTCACATAATTTTACCAAATTCAATGGTTTTATGTACAAGGAATTGTCAGTATTTCTGTTGTATGATATGTATGTGGATTACAAAAGAACAGATACACTAGTATGTGGTAAATTTTTAAGCACACTGTTACATGTCTAGACATTTTTGACTGAATATTTCTTTACAGAACATCTGTATTGTTTTTGACCTTAGACAAATCCGAAACTCCTATGATAGTTGCAGTTTAACAGGACTCAGCCTAGGGTATGTGTTGTCACATATCATTTGTGGTTGACTTTTCATCGCTGGTTCGCTGAGAGCCTAGCTTTCTGGCTTAGCTATCAGGGAGCCGGGATTGCTGCTGTAGCTCTGGGAAGTTGTTGGTCCATGCTGACAGAGAGGAGCAAACTGTCAACTGCTTATAAACACCATTTAATCTACATGCTTTTCTGCAAATGCTGTCATTATTATTTCTGATCTTGTCCTTTCAGAAGGGTACAAAAATAAAACCAAAAGAAACGACATCCCTGTGTCTGTCCTGAAGTACTATTTATCTGTGATTAAGACAAATCATTATAGACTTTAGAATCTGAGAGATACTTGGAGGGTCCTTCTCCTTACTCTCTGTTATTCATTTTTTGGAACTGTTTTCCCTTTGTCAGAAACTTGAGGTACATTGAAACCCACTATCAGAGTATACTAAGCAAAGCAAATAGGGAAAATTTGCATTCGCCTATGGAAATAACCTTTGTGGTTAGCGTGCAGAGGAATTGGTGGATCCTGCTTTTGTGGGACTTCTCAGCACGGGCATGTGATTCTCTGCCGCTGTGCCATGCATATGCCTAGATAGGTTATATGTTCATGCTGCTGGCAAATTATGTGATCCACAGCACATGTATTACTTAGGAAATAAGGTCCTGTGTTGACTAAACATCTTTCCTGGGTGCAGGAATATGCATGTTTCAACAAGCAGCTGGGAGTGTGGCTAGGAAGTATTACAATCCAGAATCATTCTTATAAAACATAAGGGTTTAAAATATACAGGTGAATGAAGATGGGGACAGATAGTCACCCAGAAATGCTTTCATCTTGGGAAGTGAGCATTGTTTAACTTTGTGAGTATAGAAGTGGAGATTTTGAGGTAGCTGGGCATTCTGAGGTAGTTAATTGTGTTCTGCAGTTTATGGTCTTAGGACTATTCCATTGTTTCTCGGATCTGCTGTGAGAATTTGACAAGTTTCTATACAGAAAGTAGAGAAAGTTGAAAAAAAATTGTTGGGGGAGGTCCACACGGGGTTCTACATGGAGCAAGGAATATCCTGACATAAAAAAAAAAAAAAACATTGAATGATACAGATCTGAAGTGAATGTTTCTAACCTGTCTATGTAGTTCCAATGTGACTCTATAACTTGAAAGTATTTTTAAACATATTAAAGGACAAACACAGGGAATTTAAAATCTTCATCTGTTTGCCATGATATTATAAATTTTTCTAACTCTGCTATCAGAATTTTATTGGTAGAATGTCAGGCAGTTTCCTCTATGAAGCAGGGACCTAAAGTATCATTTTGACAAACAAAGTTCTGTGGTCACCTTCCTATGGTTTCTGCATGTCCAATCATACATTATTTCAATTAGTCCAGGAAAGAACAGTTTCTTGCCCAAATAGATATATTTGCCAAGGAGAAGATAAACTGAATATGGAGTGTCTTCAATGCCCATCCTCTTCTCTGAAGTAAATTGTTGACACCAGCAGCAGACATGTCTCACTGTACTGAACTTCTAAATTTTAAAAATATTTTAAATGCTATATTCTTTATTCTTTGAAGTGTTTGAAGGTTGCCTACCTAACTGAATTATGTCTATGTATACCTAGAAAAATTAACATGAATATAAGTTTGACTATCATAGAAGACTGATTATTAATCTACAGTTTTTAATTATCTAGTACAATCTAAATGAAATACATAAACATAATATCTTAAAGAATAGTAGAAATAAGACATATTATAACAGAATTAAGTTTAAAATTGTGACAATAACTAAAATGTATAGCAATGTAAAACATTTTAAACAAGATGTTCTTAGAAAGTAGATTCAATCATCTACCCTTTCTTCCTATCATATCTTGTTCCTATCCCTCATTTTTAATTTTAGAGAGATATTGCATTTAAAATCAACCCTTTTTAAATAAAAATATTGTTTCTTTTATATCCACCACAGAGGGCTCTTTCTGGGACAAAATAATCTTTCAACCTTTGTTTTACTAATAGGCTTGATTTTAGAGAATGAGTGAGCAAATTTTCCCTCCAATGCCACCTTGGTATATTTAGGAATTTAGGTGTAGCTTCTCAAAGTATTTCCTGCTAGATGAGGGTGCTGCATTCTAATGGGGACATAAACAAAATTTTAGGATTAAGGGTTAGTCCATGAAGCTGTATTGTCTTACAGAAAACTCTTTGTAACTCAGTGGGAATAGGTCAAGTTCACATGCTTGGAACCCACCATAAAGTAGTTTAAGCCCACATGTTGCAGTATCTCACTACCCACATGAGACATGGTTCCTGCTCCTTTTAGTATTGGTTATTTTCAGGTTTCAGGTGAAAACTTGAGTAGTGGGGTGCCATTTGTACCTCAAGTTATCCTATTTCTGCCCGGCTCCTGCTGCACTCAGAGACGAGGAAACACACTGAGACTTATATTATATACAAACTGTATGGCCTAATGGATCAGGTTTCTTGTTAGCTGTTCTTATATCTTAAATTACTCCCTTTCAATTAATCTATAAGCATCTCCATCACTCAGCCTTCCACTTCCAAGAATTCACTTCTCTCTTTGTCCTGCCTATACTTCCTGCCTGACTACTGGACAATCAGCACTTTATTTATTAACCAATCAGAGCAATACACTCAGAGCATACAGAACATCCCTCTGCAGGTAGGCTATAGGTTTCCGGCTATGAACTGAGAAAGAGCAAGTCTATTATGGTGAATGAGCTGGTATAGATAGGACAGAATTGGCCTAGTGACAGGAGCTGACTGTGAGGATGTGGATTCAAACATATGTACTGTCTGTGGTGAAGGAAATGAATCTGGTATCTAGACTGCCCTGGTCCTAGCTGCCTGGTTGGTACAGTTATTTCCCTTAGAGATGAGAGAGCTGTCAATCTGATGAGAGTTACAGTGAGTGATTCCTATTACATTAGGGAAATAGGAAGCTTTTATCATGACCATTGTTTTGCCTGAGTTGTCCTTTTGCTGTGAGAAGCCGTGCTTTTTCCAGATATGAATGAGGGACAGGAGGATATGAAAAGTATATTTGAAGCTGGTAGTTGTGGCACATGCCTTTAATATCAGCACTTGGGAGTCAGACCCAGGCAGGTGTATGTGAGTTCAAATCTATTGTGTCCTCGAGAGCGATATTCAGGACAGGCACCAAAATTACACAGAGTTATCTGTCATTTAAAACAAAAATAAAAATCATATTTTGAGTATGTAATATATTTAAGAATTGCCCCTAGCCGGGCGTTGGTGGCGCATGCCTTTAATCCCAGCACTCGGGAGGCAGAGCCAGGCGGATCTCTGTGAGTTCGAGGCCAGCCTGGGCTACCAAGTGAGCTCCGGGAAAGGCGCAAAGCTACACAGAGAAACCGTGTGTCGAAAAAAAACCAAAAAAAAAAAAAAAAAAAAAGAATTGCCCCTGTGCCAACTAGATGGTACAAGTGAGAGACATTAGCTCAGCCTGTTGGTTAGTAGTGTGTGTCTTTGATTCCACCACCCCAGTATCTGACACTATGGCATATCTTGCATTATGTGTCCCATCATGAAAAAAGGAGCAGACATCTTTGTAACAGGTATAAATGGCCTCAGGTGAAGTGCACTCCTGTATGGGTGAATGATGAGGCAAAAATTCCTTTAGGATTTAAGTGCAGTAGTGAGATATGGAATAGTCAGCATTAGTCTGAGGAAGGAGGACTGAATATTAACAAGTGGGCAAGTCTGGAAATTAAGTGTGGTATCTCCCAGTAATAACACTTGGAGACAAAAACTCAGGAAGTAGGAAAAATATGTAAGACCTAATAAGTTTAAAAAAAGGGACTAATTATGGTGGGAAGAGAAAGTATTAGGTGACCCAAAGTTTAGTTTCTTTGATTCACTATTAAGATAGCAGCCCCCAATTACATATGATTGGTGACCATCTCTGTGTGGTGAGGTGTAATTTTTTGACAGGTATGCAACAGGTGCAATGGAGGGTCCCTGCTGGTGCTTCATATAAGGGGTGAGTAAGGAGATTAAAAAGATGGAATGCAGAACTACAAGGAGTCAGCTATTCCTAGAATGGAGAGAATATCCTGTTATGTAGAGCAGCCTGCAAAAGACTCAATTAGATGTTTTCTATCTGAATATATAGCCTAGTATGATGTGGTAATGTTTATACCCAAAGAGGTGACCTGAGGAGTGCAATCTGGATTTTGGAACTTGAGTCTCCATAAGTCCAGTTGTACAAAATTTTACAAGAAGAGAGGAGTTAGTTTGACTAACTTATATCATGGTCCACAGAGTAGAATGTTATCTACTTATTATAATAGTTAAAGCCAATGAGGTAGAAAGAGAGCAAGCCTGAATTTGGGAATTGATAAAATAGTTGTGGGATGTCCATGAATCTTTGTGGCAAGACAGTACATGTTAGCTACATATAGAAGTAAGTGTCAGGGTCTGTCCAGGATAAGGAAAAGATATTTTGATACAGGAGATTGAGAGGTATAGAAAAGATGGTATCCTTGAGTTCTATAACTGAGAAGTGTGTGGTTTCTGAAGAGAGAGTGTAAAGAATTGTGTAAAGTTTAGGCATTACAGGATCAAGAGGGCCACAGCAGATTTAATTAGCTGCAGTTGTAGTGATATTTTATTTATGCTGAAAAGTGGTGATATATTATTTATGCTTTATTAAATTTTGCTGGAGATCAGGCAGGGAAGGCCAGTGATATTAAGTAAAGAAAAATTCAGGCAACACACACCCTCAATTAGAACACAGACATGGTCTCTGTGTGTTCAAGGCCATAATAAGGTACAGACCAAAGCATGGTGACACACTCCTTTAAGGCCAGTACCAAATATAAAGGCATAGAGTTCTGCACAGACATACATACAATGTGAAAAAAAGATAGCTGGGCTAATATAGCCAATTAAAGGGCATAAGAGCAAGGCAATGAAAGCATGTGTAAGACAGCAAGTAGCTTGCATTTGGAAGCTGAAGGGTTCTTGAGGTAAGGTTTGCTTGTGACTTTTCCAATTTCTCTGATCTCTAAGTTTTTCACCCCTATATTTGGCATGGTGTTTTTAATTTAATGATACTATTTATAAACTTGTCTACACGGGGGTCTTAAATCAGGTGGTATATTCTATTAGGATTCTTAACTCTAAGTAAGGAGGTTTTAAAAGGTGAAGAGTTTGTATGAAGTAGCATTTTTTTCTGAGAATTTCAGGGATGACAGGCTTAAGTCCTCTAAGGCTCTAGAAAGAAAGAGTATACTGAGTTTAAGTGATGTACCAGGTAGGGTGCTGGAACTGGATAACAATAGATTGATGGTTTCTAGCAAGAGAAGGGTTCTGGCTATCCAAGACTATGGGGTCCACCTGAGCGATTGATAGGGAAATGACTGGTCAGATTTAGTGTGCTGAACGTCTAGGAGGAGGAGGAGGGGGAGGAGAAGAGGAGCTGCTGACGAATCTGTGGTAGGGAAACGAAGGCACAAATGAAATAGAATCTAGTGCCTTAGCTAAAAATCTCTTCCCATTAGCGGCAGAGGGCAAGTTTGCACAAACAAAACCGTGTGTAAGAGATATACCCCTGATAATACATTTAAGTCTTGGTTTTTGGTGAGTTACATAAGGCTGTCCACCTACCCAGACAGCAGGGAGATTGGAAGGACAGGGAAGACCCCAAAACTCCCATATGATACAATAAGTGCCTCCTGTACCCAAAGGAGGGAAATGGGTTATCACTATATAATAATGGATAATCTAGGTTTTCGTATGACATGACTATTTTTGGGTATCAAACTGGGTATCTTCAATCATCCATTGCCCAGGGAAGGAGATTGCCTGTACTTTTGTCGTCCAAGGTTACTCTGTAGGTTGCAGGTATTTTTAAACACATTAAGGGTCAACGACAGGGAATTTAAAATCTTCATCTGGTAGCCTAGGTAATATGAATTTTAGAAACCTGCTATCAGAATTTTATTGCTTAGTGTGTGTGTGTGTGTGTGTGTGTGTGTGTGTGTGTGTGTGTGTGAGAGAGAGAGAGAGAGAGAGAGAGAGAGAGAGAGAGAGAGAGAGAGAGAGGGGGAGGGAGAGAATCATGGAACATGTTTGTATTTTTATTTTTATTATCAATCAGGCCTTTTATTTTCACCTGAGTCAAACCATAAGGAGACACATGTGATTAATTGCTTAGGGCATTTAACAAAGAGAGATTATTATACTATAGTCTGTGTTTTTGTAGAGTCCAGGCTCTACTATTGTCTTCTTTTCTAACTACCTCTGCTTATTATTTCTTACCACCTGGGTATATCTTGATGTTCCTTTCACCACAGGCTCTATGCTCAATGGTGGTCCTGTTACAATTAGCTGAGCAGTTAACTAGAAATTTGAATGTTTTATTAGAGTCACCGATTGAATTTGATGAAGCAGAATATGTCGGTAGGGACAGGAGAACTTGAAGACAGAATTAAGAAGAAGAAAACATATATATGGTATTCCCAATCCAGAGGTTTTGAGTACATTTGTGGAATAAAAACTCATTTTTTTCTAGAATTAGTGAAAAGGCATTAATTCTGATGTCCTCTGGAACTTAATAAGAGAACAGGGCCCTGTTTGTTTCCCTTTGAATGATGAAGAATTTCTCTTGGGTAAGGGAAGGATAATAGGTTTCAGGCAGGAAGGATGTTTTCAGTGGGGGAAGCCCTCAAGGTAAAAAGAATTTCCTTGAAAGGTACCTACCATTTAGAGGAAAGTGATGAGGTTTTCTGGCTTTGAGGGGAAAGAAGGACCTGATCAACAATGTGGACAGGGGGTGGAAATGGATTATCACATGGCTGAGGTAAGGAGGGTCAGCAAAATTCCACAGGAGACAGTAGACATGATAGGGTAGAGGAGTGAGCAGGTTATCAGGGAGAGGTGATGGTTTGCATAGGAGGCCAGCATTTAGAGCTGGTCTCCCATACATGAGTTCAAATGTTAGAATTGACAGGGCCTGCTTGGGAAATCAACAGAGCCTGAGAATACCTGGTGACAATAATTTCAAATACTCATTGTGAAGTTGCTCTGGCAGTTTAAAAAGAATATTTTTTTAAGAAATGTTGGTATGCTTTAACTTCCCTGATGTCTTAGGAGGGTAAGTGATATGAAAATGCCAACACATATTAAGAGCTTTAGATATGTTCTGGTAAATCATACCAGACATTTACCAGACTGAAAAAAGGCCAAGATCCCACATAAGGAGATTATCTCCCATAGGTGGATGTCAGTGACTGTCTGAGGTCATTTATTAGAAACTAGAAATACTTCTACCTAACTTGAAAATGAGTTCAAGACCATGAGCAGATATGCAAATCATCTGAGAGTGGCCATGAGAGTAAAATCAAGGTGCCAGTCAGTTCCTCCAAAGGAAATTCTAGCCTATTGGGTGGAGAAGTTTGGCTCAATATTTGCAATTGGGATTTGACTTTTGGTAAATTTTATAGGAGGCATTAATAGTTTTTAGAACTGTATGTCCTCAGAGGAAGGCTATATTTGGGCTTTCATGAATTGAGACAGGGCATGACTATTAGTGTGAAAGAGCTGATGGAGATAGCCCAGAATTTGCCTAGTGTCAGGAGTTGACTGTGATGATGTGGGCTGTTTTGTATGGACTCCATGAGATGAATGTGACAAGTCTGGGCCCTTAAGAGCCACTCTCTAGCTACCTTGTCAGCCTGGTTTATTCTCCTAGAGATGATGGAACTGTTGAAGTGCTTAGACTGACAGAGGATGATTCCTATAGCTTTTGGGAGATGGGAGGCTTTGAGCATGGCCATTATTTGGCCTGAGTTACATATGAAACCTCCCTTTGCTGTAAGAAGTCTGTTCTTTTTCCATATAGCTGCATGGGACAGTATGTTATTAATGACTCTTTAGAGACTATATAACATTTTGGGATTACCTCAAGTCCAATTGGCAGTCACAGAGAAAGCTACAACCCCAGCCTGTTGTTTAGTAATGTGTGGTTAATGCCTATGATTCTACCACCTCAGCATCTGACACTATATTATAGCACACTTTATGTGTCCACTCATGTGAAATGCAGCTGACATCTGTTTATCATGTATAAGTGGCCTGAGGCAATATGCCATCCTGTGTATGTGAAAACTGGGCAATAGTTCCTCTAGGGTTCATTACAGAAACGAGACAAGAATGATAAGGGTTAGGTTGAGGAAACTGGCTTGAAATATGAAGGGTTGGACAAGACTTAAAAGCAAATGTGGCATCTTCCAGGATCACCACATGGAGAGAAAGATCTCAAGAAGGAGGTAAAATGTGTAAGACTTTATAAGTTAAGAGATGGGAGAAGTTATATTGGGAGAAGAGAGTTTTGAGTGACCCAAAATTAGTTTCTTTGATTATCAAATAAGGAGCCCAGCAGCTGCTAAAGCATGAATGCATGGTGCCCATCCCTGAGTGGTGAGGTCTAGTTTTTTTTTTTTTTTGATAGGTGTGCTACAAGTGCAAAAGTGGACACATATGATGCCCTTTGGCACCTAGGGAATAACTCTATCTTTCTGTTACATAGAGGGAAAGGCTGAATTATGTCGGGAAGTTTTAGGGGCAGCCTTTTGAAGACCTGCAAGGGGGCAGTTCCTAAACAGATCCTAGGACTATGGAGACAGAGCCAGGCTGACCTTGGTGAGCTAGAGGCCAGCATGTTCTAGAGAAGGAAATCGAGGACAGGTACCAAAGCTACACAGACCAACCTATATTCTAGAAAACAAACAAACAAAAAAACAGAAAAAAGAAACAAAAGTACCACAGAGAGAGCTGTCAGATGCACTTGGCAGGCCAGATTCACAATGAGAAGAGTACACAGAAGAATGGAGCCTTTCTTGTAGATAGGTAGATTTTAAGAAAAAGCAGCTGAATACTTGCTCAGCCCACCAGCCAGCATCAGCCAGGTACCTACTGTTAGTTGGAGGCAGAGCCCAGAGAAAATTAAATTTTATCCTGTGCTCCCCTTTCAGTTTCCATGATTATTTAAAAGCAGGTGGGAGGAGATAAATGAGTCAGCAGCTCTGATGGAGATCTCCAAATTCACTGATGTCATTTGCTTTCTATTCCTGGGTTTCAGATCTCACTCCTTATTGGCTCTTAATCTATGTCTATTCAAATAGGAGGCAGACCGATGAAATAAAAATGCCTGCACTGAAGGCTTTTACCAGCCAGGCTCCTGGCTAAATTCCAGCTTGCAGCTGGAATTAGGCAGGCACTGGACTGAAAAGAGCTCCAGAGAATGAATACTGTTCCAGAGTGTTGCAAAAGACCAGGAAATATATACCTAAGATAGGCAGGGCTTTGTTAGGATTTCCCACACTCCTGCTCTGAGTCACCTCCGTCTGTTTGCTGTGCAGGAAATGTGCTCCTGTCTCTAAAGCCACTGCTTCAGTCTTAGTATCTGTGATATCTGTCTCAGTCTTCTTTGGATATTTCTGCCATCTCTTCAACACAAATATGTGGGGATCTCAGGTATTGATTTATAGAAGATATTAAACTTCAGAGTATAATACCCAAAACACTCTCTGACTCCATAGTAACACCCACCTGCACATCATTGTGTTTTTTTTTTCCACAACTTGCCTGAAGTAACATCTCTGATTAGGGCCAAGTGATGCACAGATTATATTAGTATATCCCTGCCATTAGGACTTAGTTAATTTCTATATGACCTTGGCAGAAGGAAAGAAATTGTTTTCATATGAGTCTGTCATTTGAAAGTTGATCTCTATTATCCCTTTTAGGGTATGTAGCTTCTGAGTGTGGGAAATTGTTTTCTTCCTCATTTTAATCCATTAACACACAGAATAAACTTCCTTCCTATAACATGTAGACAATCCCAGTGAATCTTCTAAATAGAAGCAGATGGATTTGTCTTCTATGATGACATAATATGTAGGGACTTCACACAGAGCTTTTTTTCCCATCATATTATGTTGTGTAAATATATATATATATATATATTTAGGTTTTTCGAGACAGGGTTTCACTGTGTAGCTTTGCGCCTTTCCTGGAACTCACTTGGTAGCCCAGCCTGGCCTCAAACTCACAGAGATCCGCCTTCCTCTGCCTCCCAAGTGCTAGGATTAAAGGCGTGCGCCACCACCGCAAGGCGTGTAAGTATGTTTTTGAAATGATCTGTGGAGCTCCATGGTTACACTAAAGCCATATATTTCAACATAATGTCAAAGAAAGTACAAATTGTTGCTACATGAGTGAGAAAACTCTGACACTTCTTCATAGTATAATGAATTAAGTTTTCATAATCTCCCTTCCTATTCTATGATGTATTTCAATTATTTTAAAATATTTATATAAATTGTATATATGTATATAAATGAGTTTACTCATGCATATATATATACAGATACATATGCATTTTATTACATTATCTTGACACAGTTTAGAATTCTATTCATGCATACATTTAGATTATATCACAAATATTTTGCTCCTTTAATTTAATATTTGCACTGCAAACTATCAAAATAAACACCTCTATTTACTAATGTTATTTTACCTAATTGTTCATCTACAAATTTATACATAACTAACTCACCCTGTATACAGAATGTCATGATTATGTGTAGCCATTTTAGCATTTTTTTTCTTTTGGATTTTTGAGATAGGGTTTCTCTGTGTAGTTATTTTCCTGTCCTGGATCATACTCTGTAGACCAGGCTTGCATAGAACTCACAGAGATCTGCCTGCCTTTGCCTCCGGAGTGCTGGAATTAAAGGCATGTGTCACAACTGCCTGGCACATTAAAAAGGTTTACCATTTGAGCATTTGTGAAATTGTGTAATACTAATGTAAAATATGCTTTTTTATGATAGTAACAGTCAATGTTGCCCTTGAGTATAAGAATAAATATTTACAAGACGGTATGAAATTTTATGCTTTCAGTGAAGTTATAGATGAATGTTCTCTGTGTGGGTCTACTATCTCCATGGCCATGTGGAAGATGCTGGTTTATTATATTGGGCAGAGTAAATGACAAATATCTGTATTTCTGAAAAAAATTTAGTGTGAGAAATCAAGATATGTCTTTGGGTCCAAATACAGTGGGACAATTTGAACAGCTAAATTTTAGTCAAATTTATGACATTTTTGAAAAGGCTCGTAAAACCATTCACTTTACCTTGATGATTTGTAATCTTGTTAGCTGCAATTTTGCCTTCATATAGAAAGATTATTATAAGTGGGCATAATAGGTCTATGTATGTCTTAAGAGATTGTTTCTAACATCCTAATATTGTAAAAAATTGGTTAAAGAACCTCCTTTATAAAGCAAAAAATGGTCCAGCATAATTTAACCAAATACTCTTGTTTTATATATTGGAGAATCCACATAATTTTGCTTGTAATATATGTATGTGTGTGGATTACAAAAGAACATCAGAGACACTGGTATGGGTATATTTTTAAACACACTGTAAACAGTCTAGGTTGTAGCTGGAGTTTAGTCCAGTCCTACTTGGTCCACAGTCAGGACAAATGTCTCTTACCCGCCAGTACCACAGCTGCTCAGACCCAACCAAGTAAACACAGAGACTTATGTTGCTTACAAACAGTATGGCCGTGGCAGGCTTCATGATAACTGTTCTTATAGCTTAAATTAATTCATTTCCATAAATCTATACCTTGCTACCTGGCTCCTTGCTTACCAGCATCTTCACATGGTTCTTGTCATGGTGGGGG
This sequence comes from Peromyscus leucopus, assembly GCF_004664715.2. NCBI lineage: Eukaryota > Metazoa > Chordata > Mammalia > Rodentia > Cricetidae > Peromyscus > Peromyscus leucopus. Next base: position 132,810,447 of record NC_051063.1, on the reverse strand, counting down.
CTATCTTTGTGCCTTCCTGTTCTCTCAAATCTCTTCTCTGTTAGTCTCACCTATAATTCCGGCCTGGCCACTGGCCAATCAGTGTTTTATTTATTGACCAATCAGAGCACACACTTGCCATACAGACCATCCCACAGCACTAGGTATTTTTTTCCTTTCTGAATCTCTCTTTAATAATCAAATGTATTGTTTTTGATCTCATGAGACAGATCCTGATCTACTATGAGAGTTGCAGGTTTACAGGACTCAAGTTATTGTATGTTTTGGCTCATGACAATTGTTGTTGTCACATCCCACCACTGGGATCTCTGAGAGCCCAAATTAATGGCTTAGGTATCAAGAGATATTACTACTGCTGCAACCCATTCAAATGTAAGTGTGCAATCACTTCTAGGGGCTTACAATAGACAATATAATTGCTGAGAATATAAATATATGTATATATTTTAAATAAAATAAATTAATCTTAATATATTTATTTATCATTAAGACACTGTGAGATATTATATTACTGTTGGCGCTATTTTGAAGAAAGCTTGAAATAAACTTTTTTTTCAACCATAATAGCTTTTTGTAGAGCACTCTAATAGATAAAAATATATTATGTATTATTATTTAATTACATGTAAAATTATGATTATAAATTATAATTATGCAGCAATATATGTAATTATATATCACAATTTGAATTCTACTACATAATGAAATGCACATAAGTTTCTTACACAAACAAATCACAGAGAGAGCAACCAGATGCATTTCACAGCTCTCAGTCACAATCAGCAAAGTCGAGACAGGCATAAATACTTTCTTGTAAATAGATAGGATCTAGGCCAATCAGCTAGAAGTTCTTTCAGCACATCTATTATTTATTTTATCACTATTTACCATGTGAGAGAAAACAAAAAGTGCAATAACCCCACTGGAAGCATGTTAATTGGGAAGGAAAAAGAGGGATTGTGCAATTGGCTTTCTAGAAGTGAATGGTGAGGAAAAGGTGGCCAGGGAATGGGTGGAATCTGCTCTTTTTGGTCCCATAAGCATGTGCTTGTGGTCTTATGCAGCTATGTCCACATGCACATAATTTACTTGATCAAGCTGGAAACATATTCCATGTTCATCTAGCACAGGGATTACATGAGATTCAAGGATCTGGGATGACTAAGCATTCTGCCTGACTGAAGGACAGTGCATGCATGGTTATTTAGTAAGAGGGTGGCTAGCAATTGTTACATTCCTACTATACTTGTAGATACAGGAAAATGTAGGGGAGTAAGGGTGGCAGATAAATGGAAATGTGGGTTCTTTGCCACCCACAATTGCTTCCAGCTGACTTGTTGGGCATTAAATAATTTTGGGGGTAGGGAAGGGGGGTTGTCAAGAGGTAGCTGGACAATCAAAGGTAGTTGCATATTTTCTTCTGGTTTGGGCCCTGTGAAATTGACAAGGTGCTGGAGAGGCAGAAGAAGTTCAGGAAAAACATTATTTGCTGAGTTTCTCAGAAAGAGGGAAGTACATCCTGTGACCAGTAAAGTTTTAATGATACTTATCTGAAGGGGATCTCAACTGCTAAGGTGTATCCAATCTGGCTGTAGAGCTTGGAAGAAGTTTCAAGTTTATCAGTAATAAAATATCAAACATATTATGAAGCAACCAAAAGGAATTTAAAATCTTGAGCTGTGAGCTATGATCTTATAATGTCTAGCACTCTGCTGCTATCAGAATTTTATTGGTTAGGGTTAGTAAGAGAGAGAGAGAGAGAGAGAGAGAGAGAGAGAGAGAGAGAGAGAGAGAGAGAGAGAGAGAGAGAGAGGAATGGAGAATGTAGCTAGACTTTTCCTGGGCTTTCCTGGCCCAAGTTCAGGACAAATCTTTCTCACCCACCATTTCTGCAGCTGCGCAAACCAAACCAAGTAAACACATGGAGACTCATAGTGCATATAAACTGTATGGCCGTGTCAGGTTTCTTGATATCTGTTTTTATCTTAAATTAAACCATTTCCATATACTTTATATTTTGCCATGAAGGCTCGTGGCTTACTGGTATCTTAAATCATGCTTCTCCTCCTGGATGCTGGCAACATTCCTCTGCTGCAGGCTTCCTGTTCCCAGGATTCTCTTCTCTGCTCATCCTGCCTATACTACTGCCTGGCTACGGGCGATTCAGCATTTTATTTATACAGAGCAATATCCACAGCAGGAGAAGAAGAGTGAGAGAAAGCAATGTTGATCATGCTTTATTTTTTTCCATTATCAAGGAATTTTTATCTTTTCCTGAGATAAACCTTAAGGCACCTGTTTCCTTTATTACTTTAGTATTAAAGAGACACAGGTGATAACTTGTTGAGGACATTTAACAATGATATAGTTATACTAAAGTTTGTTTTTACAGAGTGAAGATCTTTTTGACACTGAGGTTTTTATACTGCTGCTCTATTAGGGTTTCTTAACAGAATATTATGGATATATTTTGATATTTCTTTTGCCTCCAGATCTATGACTGATATTGTTCTTGTAACAATTAGCTGGGTAGTTAATTAGAAATTTGAATATGGTATTAGAGTCAACAGAGGGAAACTGATGAAGCAGAATATGTCAGTAGGGACAGGAGAACTTGGGGAGGGAATCAGGAACAAGAAGAAAACCTTATGGTGTTCACAATTCATTGGGATTGAATGCTGTGTGAGGAAACCACATTCTTTTGGAATTGGTGACAAGGCATTAATCCTGATGTCCTCTTGAACTGAAGACTCTGGGGCCATGTTTGTTTCTCTGTGTATGAAGAAGAATTTCTCTTGGGTAAGGACAGGATAAAAGTTTTAGGCTGTGGAGATGTATCCAGGAGGGAAAACCCTCAAATTTAGAACCTGTGTGGGATGCCAAGAAGTACCTTGATGGATAACTTCAGATTAGTGTAAAGGGTGAGGTTTGCTGGACAGGAGGGGAAAGAAGGACCTGATCCCCAAAGTGGATAAAGGGTCAGGCATGTATTATCACATGGCTGGTATAAGGAGTAGTCTCCAAAATACCAGAAGAGACATCAGAGGTGTTAGAGTAGAGGAGTGAGGAGAGGATCAGAGAAAGGTAAAAGATTGGATCAGAGGCCAGGGGTTAGGTATAGTCACCCATATATGAATTCAAATGGTGAGACTGATAGTGCTTCCTTGAGAAGTGTCCAGAGCCTGAAAAGAGCTAGAAACAATAATTTCCCCAAGTCAGGGTGAATTTCCGATTGCATTTATTGAGATTGTATTTTAAAGATTATTGGTATATTATACCTTCCATGAGAACTTATGATGGTAAGGGATATGAAAATGATAAGGTATATTAAAAGCTTTAGATATGGTCTAGAAATCTGGAAGGTGAACTCTCGACTAATATCAGACTGAAGGAATGCAGGGATTCCAAATCCTAGGGAAGGATGTCTGAGGACACTTAGTAGAAACAAGAAATATCTCTACACAACTTGAAAATGAGTCCATGACCATGAGGAGACATTTAATTTGTCTGACTGTGGGCATATGGGTTGAGTTGAGCTGCCAGTCAGGCCTTGGAATGTACCCTGTAACCTGGTTGGTGTGAAATCAATGAATCCAAAATGTAGAGCTGTATTCTGTCTTCTGGCAACTTTAACAATAGCCATTAATAGGTTTAAGGACTGTAAGTCCTCAGAGGTAGGTGTAGCTGAAGTTATCCTGTAGCTTTCCAGATCCCATGGTACACAGAACCAAGAAAACACACTGAGACTTTTATTATTTACAAAGTGCATGTCCTAATGGCTCAGGTTTCTTATTATCTGTTTTTATAACTTAAATTAACCCATTTCTATTAATCTATAAGTTGCAATGTGGCTCTTAGCTTTCCAGTTTTTTAACATGTTGCTTCTCACCATAGCTGCTGGCAGCATCTCCCTCACTCACTCTCCACTTCCCAAAATTCTACTGGTTTGTAGTAACAGAAGGGTTCTGGCTATCCAAGACTCTGGGGTCTACATGAGAGATTGAAAGGGAAATGTCATGTCAGAGGTAGTGGACTGAGTACCAAGAAGGAGGAGGAGAGGAGTTGCTGACAAATCTGTGGTAGGGAAATATGGGCTCTAATGAACTCGAAGTTAGTGCCTTAGCTAAAAAATTTCTTCCCATTATGAACACAGTGCAAGTTTCCACATATAAAACTGTGTGGAAGCCGGGTGGTGGTGGCACACGCATTTAATCCCAGCACTCAGGAGGCAGAGTCAGATGGATCTCTGTGAGTTCGAGGCCAGCCTGGGCTACCAAGTGAGTAAGTGAGTCCCAGGAAAGGTGCAAAGCTACACAGAGAAACCCTGTCTCAAAAAAAACAAAAAAAAAAAAAAAAAAACCCTGCGTGTAAGAAATATTCCCATGAAAATACATTTAAGTCATGGGGTTTGGTGAGGTAAGTTATGGTGTCCCTCTACCCAGAAAACAGGGATATTGGAATGATATGTAAGATCCCAAAACTCCCACAGGATGCAGTAAGTGCTACCAGTGTCCAAGGGAGGAAATCGATCATCCCTGTATAATAAGAGTTACTCAAGATTTTGACATGAGTGTTGTTGGGTAAGGACCTGGGTACCTTCAATCTTCCATTACCTAGGGTAGGAGATTGCCTGTATGTGGAATTTGATTGATGTGCCCATGTTATGAGTTACACAGTGTCAGTCAACTGACCTATGTCCATATCAATAGCGTTTTAGATGTGGCCCTGGTGACCTATATTGACAGGGGTTGGCTCAAGCCCAATAGCTTTCTTTACAAATTTAAAAACAGGAACCTGGAGGCCTTCATGTGGCTGGTCAGATAGCCTGTGCTGCATTTGACAATCTTTTTTACAGGCTTATTCATGTCTCACATTGTTGCTGGAGGGCTTCTCTCCAGGTTCCCCAAGCCCCGCAGTCCCACAATCCACGTATAAAATAATCACTCAGACGCTTATAATACTTATAAACTGTATGGCCGTGGCAGGCTTCTTGCTAACTGTTCCTTTATCTTAAATTAACCCATTTTTATAAATCTATACCTTGCCACGTGGCTGGTGGCTTACTGGCGTCTTTACATGTTGCTTGTCCTGGCGGTGGCTGTAGTGTCTCTCCCCCAGCCTTCTGCTTCCCAGAATTCCATTTTTAGTTTCCCTGCTCCTTTTACAACACACAGGAAGTAGGGAGAGACAGATGAGTCACAGCTCTAATGGAGATGTCCAAAGTCATTGCCGTCATTTGCTTTCCCTTCTACTTTAGACAGCTCTCTTCTTATTGGTTGTGTATTTGAATATGAGTCAGACAGATGGAATAAAAAGGCTTGCAGTCCACAGTTTCAATAGCCAGGCTCCTGGCTAAATTCCAGCTTGTAGCTGGATTTAGCCAAAGCCTGACTGGAAACAACACAGTAGAATGATAACTGTCCCAGAGAACTGCTGCAGACAGAGGCAGTAGAAACATAGGATAGGCAGGGATTGTGTGGTGTTTTCTACACTCCTTCTCTGTGTCACATGCATCTGTTTGCTCTGCTGGGTATGTTATCCTTCCTCTGAAGCCACTGCTTCAGCTTTAGTATTTGTGATCACAACCACAGATTTGAATCCTCCACTATCTGCAAGGAGTATTTGCATTGGGAAATAATACCTGACAGAAAACAGGGATGTATTGATCATATCCTCACTCAGAGGAGCCATTAAGAAAATGACTGTGTCAGTGACAATTCTTACTTAACCACCTGGGACTCTATGAAAATTTCAAATATCAGATTCCACAAATAAGTACATTTGGGGAATCTAAAGTGGCATATTGATCATGTTACCTGAAAGGTACATTTTGCAGCCCAGAATTACAGTAAGCTCTCAGCCAGTGGAAAGTGAGGCTGTTACATTTTTTCCATCATCCATTTTCAGTTTCGTTTTTAAAGCTGCAGTGCTGCAGCACACATTTACTTGGGAGGTTCAAATGACTCAACAGTTCTGAAACAGATCTCAAAGAGTAACACAGGATTTGCTTTTCATTGGTTGATTTGAGATTAGTCTCCTGATTGTTTCCTATGCAAGGGGCATTCTCGACTCCCACATTTCCCCAGAGTATTCTTGCTTTAATGCAGCAGGAAATATTCCAGGTGTGTGTGTGTGGGGGGGTGAGTAACAGATAGAAATTACAGATTATCCTCAAGAATGTATGGATTTAAATCCATGTTGCATAGTGTATTTAAAGAAATGCCAATGTGTGGAAGAAAAGACTTCCCCCAGTACAGCAAATTGTATAGAATCTTAGTCACCTGCACTCAGGTCCATGATCCAATCATCCTCTCTATGCAGACCTGCTGGGTAAATGGGCTCTAACAGGTTCCTATTCCAGACACATATGGAATGCACACACCCCTCATTCAGAGGCAAGGAGAGCTAAAAAAGTTGCCAGCAGAACTAATTCTTACTAGTCTGTCTCTGGCTATATTTGGGGTCTCAGTTGCTCATAGGTATATCCAAACCCTATTTTACATTGACCCAGACAAAGCAGATTGATCCTATCAACACAAGGGACACAGTCCTTGGAAATTCACAAAGTCAGATATTCTTTGTTTCTCACCATTACAGCCCTGTGTTACCTAATCCTATCAAATGTGCATCAAGCAGATCCGGCTTCTGCATATACTGCTTCTTTAAAGATGTGGCCTCCCTGTAATAGTTTGAATTCACTTCATGTGTTCCTACTTGGCAGAGACTAGAGGAAACCTGCCCTTTTCTTCTTCTGAAGTTACTTCTTCACTTAAGGATATGGCATCTGTGTGTCAGGCTTGAAGTTCTGTTCTATGGTCAAGGAAGATAATTTTCTTGAGGCTTTAGTATCTGGCTGAGACTAGCGAAATCCTTCTTTCTCCTCTACCCTGGGGGATTTAGTGGGGATGGCTAAGGCATTTTCCATTCCTTCGTTATCTTCAGAGTCACTAAAAATATTGATTAGTAATATTTGTAGACACTACCCTAATTATCACCCAAGAAAATAAAGTATGGATCATAAAGTATAGCACAGGAAAATTACTTGAATTACTCTGAATCTAATCTCTTTGTTCAGCTTTTTTCCTGTACATTAACAATTAACAACTTGTAACCAACCATCATAAACCATGACAATATACATAACTCATTAAAACACCAAAAACCTCCCATCCGACCGCTTGGGGATGTGGGCATCGTTTTCTTAAAATTACATCGTTTTCTTAAAATTACTTCCTCTCTCTAGTGTGAAGGCATCTTTAGGGGATTCTGAAAATGGGAGCCTTTTGAAGACCTGCGAGGGGGCAGTTCATAAACAAATCCAAGGACTTGTTAGGCAGAGCAAAGCAGACCTCTGTGAGTTAGAGGCCAGCATAATCTAAGGAAGGAAATCCAGGACAGGTACCAGGGCTACACAGAGAAAACTGATTTCTAAAACAAAACAAAACAAACAAACAAACAAACCCTATTCATGGGTTTGAGATGTCTCTTCTTATTGGTTCCTATTTTATATCTATTCAAATAGGAGGTAGTCAGATTGAATAAAAAAGTGCACTGAAGGGTTTCACCAGCTAGGTTCCTGGCTAAAGTCCAGCTCTTCAAATTAGACATTTGAAGGAACTGGTAAAATCATCAACTTTACCTTGTTTTTTTGTAGTCCTGTTAGCTGCAATTTTACCTAAATAAGGAAGGATGAGTATGAGTGAGCAGAACAGATCTATCAATTGCTTAAGGGACTTAAAATACTCATAGTGTAACCAATTTTCAGTAGGACCTCTTTTTTTAAGAACAACATTGATCTCACATAATTTTACCAAATTCAGTGTTTTTATGTATAAGGACTCGTCAGGATTTCTGCTGTATGATATGTATGTGGATTACAAAAGTACAACAGAGACACTGGTATGTGGTAAATTTTTAAGCACACTGTTAACATGTCTAGATATTTTTGACAGAATATTTCTTTACAGAACATCTGTATTGTTTTTGACCTTATGAGACAAATCCTAAACTCCTATGATAGTTGCAGTTTAACAGGACTCAGCCTAGTGTATGTGTTGTCACATATCATTTGTGGTTGGCTTTTCATCACTGGTTCGCTGAGAGCCTAGCTTTCTGGCTTAGCTATCAGGGAACCGGGATTGCTGCTGTAGCTCTGGGAAGTTGTTGGTCCATGCTGACAGAGAGGAGCAAACTGTCAACTGCTTATAAACACCATTTAATCTACATGCTTTTCTGCAAATGCTGTCATTATTATTTCTGTTCTTGTCCTTTCAGAAGGGTACAAAAATAAAACCAAAAGAAACGACATCCCTGTGTCTGTCCTGAAGTACTATTTATCTGTGATTAAGACAAATCATTATAGACTTTAGAATCTGAGAGATACTTGGAGGGCCCTGCTCCTTACTCTCTGTTATTCCTCTTTTGGAACTGTTTTCCCTTTGACAGAAAATTGAGGTATATTGAAACCCACTATCAGAGTATATTAAGCAATGCAAATAGGGAAAATTTGCATTCGGCTATGGAAATAACCTTTGTGGTTAGCGTGCAGAGGAATTGGTGGATGCTGTTTTGTGGGACTTCTCAGCACGGGCATGTGATTCTCTGCCGCTATGCCATGCATGTGCCTAGATAGGTTACATGTTCAAGCTGCTGGCATATTATGTGATCACACAGTACATGTATTACTTAGGAAATAAGGTCCTGTGGTGACTAAACTTCTTTCATGGGTGCAGGAATGTGCATGTTTCAACAAGCAGCTGGGAGTGTGGCTAGGAAGTATTACAATCCAGAATCATTCTTATAAAACATAAGGGTTTAAAATATACAGGTGAATGAGGATGGGGACAGATAGTCACCCAGAAGTGCTTTCATCTTGGGACGTGAGCATTGTTTAACTTTGTGAGTATAGAAGTGGAGATTTTGAGGTAGCTGGGCATTCTGATGTAGTTAATTGTGTTCCGCATTTTATGGTTTTAGGACTATTCCATTGCTTCTTGGATCTGCTGTGAGAATCTGACAAGTTGCTGTCCATAAAGATGAGAAAGTTGAAAAAAAAATATTGGGGGAGGTCCACACTGGGTCCTACATGGAGCAAGGAATATCCTGACATCACAAAAACAATGAATGATACAGATCTGAAGTGAGTGTTTCTAACCTGTCTATGTAGTTCCAATGTGACTCTATAACTTGAAAGTATTTTTAAACATATTAAAGGACAAACACAGGGAATTTAAAATCTTCATCTGGTTGCCATGATATTATAAATTTTTCTAACTCTGCTATCAGAATTTTATTGGTAGAATGTCAGGCAGTTTCCTCTATGAAGCAGGGACCTAAAGTACCATTTTGCCAAACAAAGTTCTGTGGTCACCTTCCTATGGTTTCTGCATGTCCAGTCATACATTATTTCAATTAGTCCAGGCAAGAACAGTTTCTTGCCCAAATAGATATTTTTGCCAAGGAGAAGATAAACTCTATATGGAGTGTCTTCAATGCCCATCCTCTTCTCTGAAGTAAATTGTTGACGCCAGCAGCAGACATGTCTCACTGTACTGAACTACTAAATTTTAAAAATATTTTAAATTCCATATTCTTTATTCTTTGAAGTGTTTGAAGGTTGCCTACCTAACTGAATTATGTCTATGTATACCTAGAAAATTTAACATCAATATAAGTTTGACTATCATAGAAGACTGATTATTAATCTACAGTTTTTAATTATCCAGTACAGTCTAAATGAAATACATAAACATAATATCTTAAAGAATAGTAGAAATAAGACATACTATAACAGAATTAAGTTTAAACTTGTGACAATAACTAAAATGTATAGCAATGTAAAACATTTTAAACAAGATGTTCTTAGAAAGTAGATTCAATAATCTACCCTTTCTTCCTATCATATCTTGTTCCTATCCCCCATTTTTATTTTTAGAAAGATATTGCATTTAAAATCAACCCTTTTTAAATAAACATATTGCTTTTTTATATCCCCCACCAGAGGGCTCTTTCTGGGACAAAATAATCTTTCAACCTTTGTTTTACCAATAGGCTTGATTTTAGAGAATGAGGGAGCTAATTTTACTTCCAATGCCACCTTGGTATATTTAGGAATTTAGGTGTAGCTTCTCAAAGTATTTCCTGCTAGATGAGGGTGCTGCATTCCAATGGGGACATAAACAAAATTTTAGGATTAAGGGATAGTCCCGTGAAGCTGTATTGTCTTACAGAAATCTCTTTGTAACTCAGTGGGAATAGGTCAAGTTTACATGCCTGGAACCCACCATAAAGTAGTTTAAGCCCAAATGTTGCAGTATCTCACTACCCACATGAGACATGGTTCCTGCTCCTTTTAGTATTGGTTATTTTCAGGTTTCAGGTGAAAACTCGAGCAGTGGGGTGCCATTTGTACCTCAAGTTATCCTATTTCTGCCCGGCTTCCACTGCACTCAGACACAAGGAAACACACTGAGATTTATATTATATACAAACTGTATGGCCTAATGGATCAGGTTTCTTGTTAGCTGTTCTTATATCTTAAATTACTCCCTTTCAATTAATCTACAAGTATCTCCCTCACTCAGCCTTCCACTTCCAAAAACTCACCTCTCTCTTTGTCCTGCCTATACTTCCTGCCTGACTACTGGACAATCAGCACTTTATTTATTAACCAATCACAGCAATACACTCAGAGCATACAGAACATCCCTCTGCAGGTAGGCTATAGGTTCCCGGCTATGAATTGAGAAAGAGCAAGGCTATTAGGGTGAATGAGCTGGTATAGTTTGGACAGAATTGGCCTAGTGACAGGAGCTGACTGTGAGGATGTGTATTCAAATATATGTACTGTCTGTGGTGAAGGACATGAATCTGGTATCTAGACTGCCTGGTCCTAGCTGCCTGGTTGGTACAGTTATTTCCCTTAGAGATGATAGAGCTGTCAATCTGATGAGAGTTACAGTGAGTGATTCCTATTACATTAGGGAAATAGGAAGCTTTTATCATGATCATTATTTGGCCTGAGTTGTCCTTTTGCTGTGAGAAGCCAGTGAGTGCTTTTTCCAGATATGAATGAGGGACAGGAGGATATGAAAAGTATATTTGAAGCTGGTAGTTGTGGCACATGCCTTTAATATCAGCACTCGGGAATCAGACCCAAGCAGGTATATGTGAGATCAAATCTATTGTGTCCTCGAGAGCGATATTCAGGACAGGCACCAATATTACACAGAGTTATCTGTCGTTTAAAACAAAAAAAATCATATTATGAGTATGTAATATATTTAGGAATTGCCCCTGTGCCAACTAGACGGTACAGGTGAGAGACATTACCTCAGCCTGTTGGTTAGTAGTGTGTGTCTTTGATTCCACCAACACAGTATCTGACACTATGGCATATCTTGCATTATGTGTCCCATCATGAAAAAAGGAGCAGACATCTTTGTAACAGGTATAAATGGCCTCAGGTGATGTGCACTCCTGTATGGGTGAAGGATGAGGCAAAAATTCCTTTAGGATTTAAGTGCAGTAGTGAGATGTGGAATAGTCAGCACTAGTCTGAGGAAGGTGGACTGAATATTAACAAGTGGGCAAGTCTGGAAAAGTGTGGTATCTCCCAGTAATAACATTGGAGACAAAAACTCAGGAAGTAGGAAAAATATGTAATACCTTATAAGTTTAAAAAAAGGGACTAATTATGGTGGGAAGAGAAAGTATTAGGTGACCCTAAGTTTAGTTTCTTTGATTCATTATTAAGATAGCTGCCTCCAATCACATATGATTGGTGACCATCTCTGTGTGGTGAGGTGTAATTTTTGACAGGTATGCAACAGGTGCAATGGAGGGTCTCTGCTGGTGCTTCATATAAGGGGTGAGTAAGGAGATTAAAAAGATGGAATGCAGAACTACAAGGCGTCAGCTATTCCTAGAATGGAGAGAATATGCTGTTATGTAGAGCAGCCTGCAAAAGACTCAATTAGATGTTTTCTATCTGAATATATAGCCTAGTATGATGTGGTAATGTTTACACCCAAATAGGTGACCTGAGGAGTGGAATTTAAATTTTGGAACTTGAGTCTCCATAAGTCCAGTTGTATAAAATTTTTCAAAAAGAGAGGAGTTAGTTTGACTAACTTATATTATGGGCCACAGAGTAGAATGTTATCTACTTATTATATTAGTTAAAGCCAATGGGGGAGAAAGAGATCAAGCCTGAATAAGGGAATTGATGAAATAGTTGTGGGATATCCATGAATCTTTGTGGCAAGACAGTACAAGTTAGCTACATATACAAGTAAGTGTCAGGGTCTGTCCAGGAAAAGGAAAAGATATTTTGAGACAAGGGGTTGAGAGGTATAGAAAAGAAGTTATCCTTGAGATCTATAACTGAGAAGTGTGTGGTTTCTGAAGAGAGAGTGTAAAGAATTGTGTAAAGTTTAGGCATTACAGGATCAAGAGGGCCTTAGCAGATTTAATTAGCTGCAGATGTAGTGATATTCTATTTATGCTGAAAAGCGGTGATATATTATTTATGCTTTATTAAATTTTGCTGGGGATCAGGCTGGGAAGGCCAGTGATATTAAGTAAAGAAAAATTCAGGCAACACACACCCTCAATTAGAACATAGACATGGTCTCTGTGTGTTCAAGGCCATAATAAGGTACAGACCAAAGCATGGTGACACACTCCTTTAAGGCCAGTACCAAATATAAAGGCATAGAGTTCTGCACAGGCATACATACAATGTGAAAAAAAAAAGATAGCTGGGCTAATATAGCCAATTAAAGGGCATAAGAGCAAGGCAATGAAAGCATGTGTAAGACAGCAAGTAGCTTGCATTTGGAAGCTGAAGGGTTCTTGAGGTAAGGTTTGCTTGTGACTTTTCCAATTTCTCTGATCTCTAAGTTTTTCAACCCTATATTTGGCATCGTGTTTTTAATTTAATGATACTATTTACAAACTTGTCTACACGCGGGTCTTAAATCAGGTGGTATATTCTATTAGGATTCTTAACTCTAAGTAAGGAGGTTTTAAAAGGTGAAAGGATGTATGAAGTAGCATTTTTTTCTGAGAAAAAATCCCATTCATTTCAGGGATGATAGGCTTAAGTCCTCTAAGGCTCCAGAAAGAAAGAGTATACTGAGTTTGAGTGATGTACCAGCTAGGGTGCTGGAACTGGATAACAATAGATTGATGGTTTCTAGCAAGAGAAGGGTTCTGGCTATCCAAGACAATGGGGTCCATCTGACTGATTGATAGGGAAATGACTGGTCAGATTTAGTGTGCTGAATGTCCAGGAGGAGGAGGAGAAGAGGAGCTGCTGACAAATCTGTGGTAGGGAAATGTGGGCACAAATGAAGTAGAATCTAGTGCCTTAATTAAAAATCTCTTCCCATTAGGGGCAGAGGGCAAGTTTGCACAACCAAAACCGTGTGTAAGCGATATACCCCTGAAAATACATTTAAGTCTTGGTTTTTGGTGAGGTACATAAGGCTGTCCACCTACCCAGACAGTAGGGAGATTGGAATGACAGGGAAGACCCCAAAACTCCCATAGGATGCAATAAGTGCCTCCTGTACCCAAAGGATGGAAATGGGTCATCACTATTTAATAATGGATAATCTAGGTTTTGGTATGACATGACTGTTTTTGGGTATCGAACTGGGTATCTTCAATCATGCATTGCCCAGGGAAGGAGATTGCCTGTACTTTTGTCGTCCAAGGTGACTGTGTAGGTTGGAGGTATTTTTAAACAAATTAAGGGTAAACGACAGGGAATTTAAAATCTTCATCTGGTCGCCTTGGTAATATAAATTTTAGAAACCTGCTATCAGAATTTTATTGCTGTGTGTGTGTGTGTGTGTGTGTGTGTGTGTGTGTGTGTGTGTGTGTGAGAGAGAGAGAGAGAGAGAGAGAGAGAGAGAGAGAGAGAGAGAGAGAGAGAGAATCATGGAACATGTTTGTATTTTTATTTTTATTATCAATCAGGCCTTTTATTTTCACCTAGTCAAACCATAAGGAGACACATGTGATTAATTGCTGAGGACATTTAACAGTGAGAGATTATTATACTATAGTCTGTTTTTTTGTCGAGTCCAGGCTCTACTATTGTCTTCTTTTCTAACTACCTCTACTTTTTGTTTCTTACCACTTGGGTATATCTTGATGTTCCCTTCACCACAGGCTCTATGCCCCATGGTGGTACTGTTACAATTAGCTGAGCAGTTAACTAGAATTTGAATGTTTTATTAGAGTCACTGACTGAATTTGATGAAGCAGAATATGTCGGTAGGGACAGGAGAACTTGAAGACAGAATTAAGAAGAAGAAAAAATATATATGGTATTCCCAATCCAGAGGTTTTGAGTACATTTGTGGAATAAAAACTCATTTTTTTTTTCTGGAATTAGTGACAAGGCATTAATTCTTATGTCCTCTGGAACTTAATAAGAGAACAGGGCCCTGTTTGTTTCCCTTTGAATGATGAAGAATTTCTCTTGGGTAAGGGAAGGATAAAAGGTTTCAGGCAGGAGAGATGTTTTCAGTGGAGGAAGCCCTTAAGGTAAAAAGAATTAACTTGATGGGTACCTAACATTTAGAGGAAAGTGATGAGGTTTTCTGGCTTCGAGGGGAAAGAAGGACCTGATCAACAATGTGGACAGTTGGTGGACGTGGATTATCACATGCCTGAGGTAAGGAGGTTCAGCAAAATTCCACAGGAGACAGCAGACATGATAGAGTAGAGGAGTGAGCAGGTGATCAGGGAGAGGTGATGGTTTGCATAGGAGGCCAGCATTTAGAGCTGGTCTCCCATACATGAGTTCAAATGATGGAGTTGACAGGGCCTGCTTGGGAAGTCAACAGAGCCTGACAATAGCTGGTGACAATAATTTCAACCACTCAGTGTGAAGTTGTTCTGGCAGCTTAAAAAGAATATTTTTTTAAAGAAATATTGGTATGCTTTAACTTCCCTGAAGACTTAGGATGGTAAGTGATATGAAAATTCCATTGTACATTAAGAGCTTTAGATATGATCTGGTAAATCTTGGAGGTGAATTCCAGACAATTACTAGACTCAAGGAAGACCAAGATCCCAAACAGGCAGATTATCTCCAAGAGGTGGATGTCAGTTACTGTCTAAGACCATTTATTAGAAACTAGAAATGCCTCAACCTAACTTGAACATGAGTTCAAGACCATGAGCCGATATGTTCATCTGACAGTGGCCATAAGAGTAAAATCAAGCTGCCAGTCAGTTCCTCCAAAGGAACTTCTAGCCTATTGGGTGGAGAAGTTTGGCTCAATATTTGGAATTGGGATTTGACTTTGGTAAATTTCGCAGGAGGCATTAATAGTTCTTAGAACTGTAAGTCCTCAGAGGAAGGCTATAGGTGGGCTTTCATGAATTTAGACAGGGCATGACTATTAGTGTGAAAGAGCTGATGGAGATAGCACAGAATTTGCCTAGTGTCAAGAGTTGACTGTGATGATGTGGACTGCTTTGTATGGACTCCATGAGATGAATGTGACAAGTCTGGGCCCTTAAGAGCCACTCTCTAGCTACCTTATCAGCCTGGTTTATTCTCCTAGAGATGATGGAACTGTTGAAGTGCTTAGACTGACAGAGGATGATTCCTATAGCTTTTGGGAGATGGGAGGCTTTGAGCATGGCCATTATTTGGCCTGAGTTACATATGAAACCTCCCTTTGCTGTAAGAAGTCTGTTCTTTTTCCATATAGCTGCATGGGACAGTATGTTATTAAATGCCTCTTTGGAGACTATATAACATTTTGGGATTACCTCAAGTCCAATTGGCACTCACGGAGAAAGCTACAAGCTGAGCCTATTGTTTAGTAATGTGTGGTTAATGCCTATGATTCTACCACCTCAGCATCTGACACTATATTATAGCACACTTTATGTGTCCACTCATGTGAAATGCAGCTGACATCTGTTAATCATGTATAAGTGGCCTGAGGCAATATGCCATCCTGTGTATGTGAAAACTGGGCAATAGTTCCTCTAGGGTTCATTACAGAAACGAGACAAGAATGATAAGGGTTAGGTTGAGGAAGGTGGCTTGAAATATGAAGGGTTGGACAAGACTTAAAAGCAAATGTGGCATCTTCCAGGATCACCACATGGAGAGAAAGATCTCAAGAAGTAGGTTAAATTTGTAAGACTTTATAAGTTAAGAGATGGGACAAGTTATACTGGGAGAAGAGAGTTTTGAGTGACCCAAAATTAGTTTCTTTGATTATCAAATAAGGAGCTCAGCAGCTGCTAAATCAGGAATGCATGGTGCCCATCCCTGTGTGGTGAAGTCTAGGTTTTTTTTGTTGATAGGTATGCTACAAGTGCAAAAGTGGACACAGATGATGGCCTTGGGCACCTAGGGAATAACTATTTTTCTGTTACATAGAGGGAAAGGCTGAATTATGTCTGGAAGTTTTAGGGGCAGCCTTTTGAAGCCCTGCAAGGGGGCAGTTCCTAAATAGATCCTAGGACTATGGAGGCAGAGCCACTGTGATCTTGGTGAGCTAGAGGCCAGCTAGGTCAGAGAAAGAAATCCAGGACAGGTATCAAATCTACACAGAGCAACCTATATTCTAGAAAACAAACAAACAAAAAAAACAAAAAAAAACAGAAAAAAGAAACAAAAGTAGCACAGAGAGAGCTGTCAGATGCACTTGGCAGGCCAGATTCACAATGAGAAGAATACACAGAAGAATGGAGCCTTTCTTGTAGATAGGTAGATTTTAAGTCCAACAGCTGAATACTTGCTCAGCCCACCAGCCAACATCAGCCAGGTGCCTACTGTTAGTTGGAGGCAGAGCCCAGAGTAAATTAAATTTTATCCTGTGCTCCCCTTTCAGTTTCCATGCTTATTTAAGAGCAGGTGGGGGGGAGAGATAAATGAGTCAGCAGCTCTGATGGAGATCTCCAAATTCACTGATGTCATTTGCTTTCTATTCCTTGGTTTCAGATCTCA
This sequence comes from Peromyscus leucopus, assembly GCF_004664715.2. Lineage (NCBI taxonomy): Eukaryota > Metazoa > Chordata > Mammalia > Rodentia > Cricetidae > Peromyscus > Peromyscus leucopus. The sequence continues at coordinate 132,793,457 of NC_051063.1, read as the reverse complement.
CTCCTTATTGGCTCCTAATCTATGTCTATTCAAATAGGAGGCAGACCGATGAAATAAAAATGCCTGCACTGAAGGCTTTTACCAGCCAGGATCCTGGCTAAATTCCAGCTTGCACCTGGAATTAGGCAGGCACTGGACTGCAAACAGCTCCAGAGAATGAATACTGTCCCAGAGAGCTGCAAAAGAGCAAGTCAATGTGTACCTAACACAGGCAGGGATTTATTAGGTTTTCCCACACTCCTGCTCTGAGTCACCTCCATCTGTTTGCTGTGCAGGAAATGTGCTCCTGTCTCTAAAGCCACTGCTTCAGTCTTAATATCTGTGATATCTGCCTCAGTCTTGCATTCTGCATTATCACAATATTGACAAAGAAAAATTATGTTGGGAAACAATGCCTGACATAAAGCAGGGATGTACTGATCACATGCACCCTCAGTGGACCCTTTAAAAAATAACTGTGTCAGGGTATATTCTCACAGCCACCTGGGATTCTGTGAAAATTTCAAGTGTCAGATTCCACAAATAAGTGCATTTGGGTAATCTAAATGGCATATCAGAAACTGTTACCTGAAAGGTACAAGTGACATCCCCAAATCACACTCAGCCCTCAGCAAGTGGAAAGCAAGGCTTTCAAGTAGATAGTCAGGGCCAAGTAGCTGGAAGCATGATTACCACCTACTTACCACAGGATGCTTTTCTCATTTGGGAATGGCATTCCTGTCCTAGGATACATTACATTTTTTTTTCCATTCTTCCATTTTCAGTTTCATTTTTATAGCAGCAGCACGTATTTACTTGGGAGGGTGAAATAACTCAGCAGCTGTGAAGCAGATCTCAAGGAGTACCCCAGGATTTGCATTCCATTGGTAGATTTGAGATCACTCTCCTTATTGCTTCCCGTGTGAGGGGCATTGTCGACTCCTACATTTCCCCAGAGTACTCTTGCTTGGAAGCAGCAGGAAATATTTGGTAGAAGGATAGAGGGGAGAGTAACAGATAGAAATTACAGATTAGCTTCAAGATTGCCTGTATTTAAATCCGTAGGGCCTAGGGTATTTAAAGAATTGTCAAGGGGTTGAGCAAAAAACCCCTCCCCAGTACAGCATAGTGTAGACCATCTCAGACACCTGAACTCGGGCCCATAGTCTAAACATCCTCTCTATGCAGACTGGGTAAATGGGCTCTAACAGGTTAATATTCCAGATCCAATTGTAAATAAAGCACATACTTCTCCTTCAGAGGCAAGGAGAGCTAATAAACTTGTCAGCAGAGCAATATATTACCAGTCTGTTTCTGGCTATATTTGGGCTTCATTTACTCATGAGTATCACCAAAACCCTATTGTACATTGACCCAGACAAAGCAAATTGATCCTAACATGCACAAGAGACAGAGCCCTCAGAAATTCACAAAGTCAGAGATTGTTTGATTCCCACCTTTACAGCCCTGACTCACCTAATCCTGTCAAATATCAGCAAGCAGATCCTGCTTCTGTATATACTGATTGTCTTTAAGATGTGGCCTCCCTCTGTTAGTTTGAATTCACTTCATGTGTTCCTATCTGGCAGAGACTAGAGGAAACCTGCGCTTTATTTCTTCTGAAGTTACTTATTCCCTTAAGGATATGGCATCCATGTGTCAGGCTTGAAGTGATGCTCTATATGCGAGGAAGATAGTTTTCTTGGGGCTTTAGTTTCTGGTAGAGACTAGCCAAATCCTTCGTTTTCCTCTACCCTTGGTGATTTATAGTGGGGATACCTATGGCACTGTACATTCCTTTGTGATCTTCAGAGTCAATGAAAATATCAATTAGTAATAATTGCAGACACTACCCTAAGTATCACCCAAGAAAATAAAGTATGGATAATAAAGTATAGCACAGTAAAATTACTTGTTATTATTCTATTGCCATATATGTTCTCACAGGCTCAACTTTGCAATCTTTTTTTGCTTCATCACTGTGTTCTGGCATGCAGAATCTCTTGTACATAATCTTTTCTTACTTGTTAGGCCATTCCAATATATGATATCAGACAGGGCATGAGCCTTGTTGGAAATCAAATATTTATTGCTGATTTCAGAGAGGTATTCATTACTTCCCTGGAAAAAAATAAACACACCAGATTTCCTTTTTTCTTTTGTATTTATTGTGGTATGCATTGAATAAGTGCAGATCTTATCTTGTGTCTCCACCCACAGCTCAGAATTCCTATTAACGATAGTAAAGTTGAGACTGGAAAATGTTGGTACATTGGAATCATCTGATGATTCTCTTTGGATATTTCTGCCATCTCTTCAACACAAATATTTGGGGATCTCAGGTATTGATTTGCAGAAGATATTAAACTTCAGTGTATAACACCCAAAACACTCTCTGGCTCCATAGTAACACCCACCTGCACATCATTGTGTTTTTTTCCACAACTTGCCTGAAGTAAAATCTCTGATTAGGGCCTAGTGATGCACAGATTATATTAGTTTATCCCTGCCATTAGGACTTAGTTAATTTCTATATGACCTTGGCAGAAGGAAAGAAATTGTTTTCATATGAGTCTGTCATTTGAAAGTTGATCACTATTATCCCTTTTAGGGTATGTAGCTTCTGAGCGTGGGAAATTGTTTTCTTCCTCATTTTAATCCATTAACACACAGAATAAACTTCCTTCCTATAATATGTAGGCAATCCCAGTGAATCTTCTAAATAGAAGCAGATGGATTTGTCTTCTATGATGACATAATATGTAGGGACTTCAAATAGAGCTTTTTTCCATCATATTATGCTGTGTAAGTATATTTTTGAAATGGTCTGTGGAGCTCCACGGTTACACTAAAGGCATATATTTCAACATAATGTCAAAGAAAGTACAAATTGGTGTTACATGAGTGAGAAAACTCTGACACTTCTTCATAGTATAAGGAATTAAGTTTTCATAATCTCCCTATATATTCTATAATGTATTTCAATTATTTTAAAATATTTATATAAATTGTATATATGTATATGAGTTTACTCATGCATATATATATATATGTATATATAATATATACACATACATATACATTTTATTACATTATCTTGACACAGTTTAGAAATCTATTCATGCATACATTTAGATTATTTCACAAATATTTTGCTCCTTTAATTTAATATCTGCACTGCAAACTATCAAAATAAACACCTCTATTTACTAATGTTATTTTACCTAATTGTTCATCTACAAATGTATACTCAACTAATTCACCCCGTATACAGAATGTCATGATTATGTGTAGCCATTTTAGCATTTTTTTTTCTTCTGGATTTTTGAGATAGGTTTTCTCTGTGTAGTTATTTTCCTGTCCTGAATCGTACTCTGTAGACCAGGATTGCATGGAATTCACAGAGATCTGCCTGCCTTTGCCTCCGGAGTGCTGAAATTAAAGGCATGTGTCACAACTGCCTGGCACTTTAAGAAGGTTTACCATTTGAGCATTTGTGAAATTGTGTAATACTAATGTAAAATATGCTTTTTTATGACAGTAACAGTCAATGTTGCCCTTGATTGTAATTATAAATACTTACAAGACAGTATGAAATTATATGCTTTCAGTGAAGTTATACATGAATGTCCTCTGTCTGGGTCTACTATCTCCATGGCCATGTGGAAGATGCTGGTTTATTATATTGGGCAGAGTAAATGACAAATATCTGTATTTCTGAAAAAAAATTAGTGTGAGAAGTCAAGATATGTCTTTGGGTCCCAATACAGTGGGACAATTTGAACAGCTAAATTTTGGTCAAATTTATGACATTTTTGAAATGGCTGGTAAAACCATTCACTTTACCTTGTTGATTTGTAATCTTGTTAGCTGCAATTTTGCCTTCATATAGAAGGATTATTATAGGTGGGCATAATAGGTCTATGTATGTCTTAAGAGATTGTTTCTAACATCCTAATATTGTAAAAAAAAATGGTTAAAGAACGTTCTTTATAAAGCAAAAAATGGTCCAGCATAATTTAACCAAATACTCTTGTTTTATATATTGGAGAATCCACATAATTTTGCTTGTAATATATGTATGTGTGTGGATTACAAAAGAACATCAGAGACACTGGTATGGGTATATTTTTAAACACACTGTAAACAGTCTAGGTTGTAGCTGGAGTTTAGTCCAGTCCTGCTTGGTCCACAGTCAGGACAAATGTCTCTTACCCGTCATTACCACAGCTGCTCAGACCCAACCAAGTAAACACAGAGACTTATGTTGCTTACAAACAGTATGGCCGTGGCAGGCTTCATGATAACTGTTCTTATAGCTTAAATTAATTCATTTCCATAAATCTATACCTTGCTACCTGGCTCCTTGCTTACCAGCATCTTCACATTGTTCTTGTCATGGTGGGGGCTATATTTCTGCCTTCCTGTTCTCTCAAATCTCTTCTCTGTTAGTCCCACCTATAATTCCGGCCTGGCCACTGGCCAATCAGTGTTTTATTTATTGACCAATCAGAGCACACACTTGCCATACAGACCATCCCACAGCACTAAGTATTTTTTTCCTTTCTGGATCTCTCTTTAATAATCAAATGTATTGTTTTTGATCTCATGAGACAGATCCTGACCTACTATGACAGTTGCATTTTTACAGGACTCAAGTTATTGTATGTTTTGGTGCATGATATTTGTTGTTGTCACATCCCCCAACCTGGATCTCTGAGAGCCCAAATTAATGGCTTAGGTATCAAGAGCTCTGACTACTGCTGCAACCCATTCAAATGTAAGTGTGCAATCACTTCTAGGGACTTACAGTAGACAATATAATTGCTGAGAATATAAATATATGTATATATATTTTAAAAAATAAATTAATCTTAATATATTTCTTTATCATTAAGACACTGTGAGAAATTATATTACTGTTGGTGCTATTTTGAAGAAAGCTTGAAATCAACATTTTTTTCTTCAACCATAATAGCTTTTTGTAGAGCACTCTAATAGATATAAATATATTATGTATTATTACTATTTAACTACATGTAAAATTATGATTATAAATTATAATTATGCAGCAATATATGTATTTATATATCATAATTTGAATTCTACTACATAATAAAACGCACATAAGTTTCTGACACAAACAGATCACAGAGAGAGCAGCCAGATGCATTTCACAGCTCTCAGTCACAATCAGCAAAGTCGAGACAGGCATAAATACTTTATTGTAAATAGATAGGATGTAGGCCAATCAGCTAGAATTTCTTTCAGCACATCTCTTATTTATTTTATCACTATTTACCATGTGAGAGAAAACAAAAAGTGCAATAACCCCACTGGAAGAATGTTAATTGTGAAGGAAAAAGAGGGATTGTGCAATTGGCTTTCTAGAAGTGAATGGTGAGGAAAAGGTGGCCAGGGAATGGGTGGAATCTGCTCTTTTTGGTCCCCTGAGCATGTGCTTGTGGTCTTATGCAGCTATGTCCACATGCACATAATTTACTTGAACTAGCTGGAAACATATTCCATGTTCATCTAGCACAGGGATTACATGAGATTCAAGGATCTGGGATGACTAAGCATTCTGCCTGACTGATGGACAGTGCATGCATGGTTATTTAGTAAGGGGGTGGCTAGCAATTGTTACATTCCTACTATACTTGTAGATACAGGAAAATGTAGGGGAGTAAGGGTGGCAGATAAATGGAAATGTGGGTTCTTTGCCACCCAGAATTGCTTCCAGCTGACTTGTTGGGCATTAAATAATTTTGGGGGTAGGGAAGGGGGCTTTTCAAGAGGTAGCTGGACAATCAAAGGTAGTTGCATATTTTCTTCTGGTTTGGGCCCTGTGAAATTGACAAGGTGCTGGAGAGGCAGAAGATAGTTCAGGAAAAACATTATTTGCTGAGTTTCTCAGAAAGAGGGAGTTACATCTTGTGACCAGTAAAGTTTTAATGATACTTATCTGAAGGGGATCTCGACTGCTAAGGTGTATCCAATCTGGCTGTAGAGCTTGGAAGAAGTTTCAAGTTTATCAGTAATAAAATATCAAACATATTATGAAGCAACCAAAAGGAATTTAAAATCTTGAGCTGTGAGCCATGATCTTATAATGTCTAGCACTCTGCTGCTATCAGAATTTTATTGGTTAGGGTTATTAAAAGAGAGAGAGAGAGAGAGAGAGAGAGAGAGAGAGAGAGAGAGAGAGAGAGAGAGAGAGAGAGAGAGAGAAGAATGGAGAATGTAGCTAGAGTTTTCCTGGGCTTTCCTGGCCCAAGGTCAGGACAAATCTTTCTCACCCGCCATTTCTGCAGCTGCTCAAACCAAACCAAGTAAACACACATAGACTCATATTGCATATAAACTGGATGGCCGTGTCAGGTTTCTTGATATCTGTTCTTATCTTAAAGTAAACCATTTCCATATACTTTATATTTTGCCATGTGGCTCGTGGCTTACTGGTATCTTAAATCATGCTTCTCCTCCTGGATGCTGCAGCATTCCTCTGCTGCAGGCTTCCTGTTCCCAGGATTCACTTTTCTGCTCATCCTGCCTATACTACTGGCTGGCTACTGGCCACTCAGCATTTTATTTATACAGAACAATATCCACAGCAAGAGAAGAAGAGTGAGAGAAAGCAATGTGGATCATGCTTTATTTTTTTCCATTATCAATTAGGAATTTTTATCTTTTCCTGAGATAAACCTTAAGGCACCTGTTTCCTTTATTACTTTAGTATTAAAGAGACACAGGTGATAACTTGTTGAGGGCATTTAACAATGATATAGTTATATTAAAGTTTGTTTTTACAGAGTGAAGACCTTTTTGACACTGAGGTGTTTATACCGCTGGTCTATTAGGGTTTCTTACCAGAATATTATGGATATATTTTGATATTTCTTTTGCCTCCAGATCTATGACTGATATTGTTCTTGTAACAATTAGCTGGGTAGTTAATTAGAAATTTGAATATGGTATTAGAGTCAACAGAGGGAAACTGATGAAGCAGAATATGTCAGTAGGGACAGGAGAACTTGGGGAGGGAATCAGGAACAAGAAAAAAAATTATGGTGTTCACAATTCATTGGGATTGAATGTTGTGTGAGGAAACCACATTCTTTTGGAATTGGTGACAAGGCATTAATCCTGATGTCCTCTTGAACTGAAGACTCTGGGGCCATGTTTGTTTTTCTGTGTATGAAGAAGAATTTCTCTTGGGTGAGGGCAGGATAAAAGTTTTAGGCTGTGGAGATGTATCCAGGAGGGAAAACCCTCAAATTTAGCACCTGCGTGGGATGAAAAGAAGTACCTTGAAGGGTACCTTCCAATTAGTGTAAAAGAGTGAGGTTTGCTGGACAGGAGGGGAAAGAAGGACCTGATCCCCAAAGTGGAAAGTGGGTGGGCATGTATTATCACATGGCTGGTATAAGGAGTAGTTTCCAAAATTCCAGAAGAGACATCAGAGGTGATAGTGTAGAGGAGTGAGGAGGGGATCAGAGAAAGGTAAAAGACTGGATCAGAGGCCAGGCGTTAGGGCTAGTCACCCATATATGAATTCAAATGGTGAGATTGATAGTGCTTCCTTGAGAAGTGTCCAGAGCCTGAAAGAGCTAGAAACAATAATTTCCCCAAGTCAGGGTGAATTTCCGATGGCATTTAATGAGATTGTATTTTAAAGATTATTGGTACACTATACCTTCCCTGAGGACTTATGATGGTAAGGGATATGAAAATGCTAAGATATATTAAAAGCTTTAGATATGGTCTAGAAATCTGGAAGGTGAACTCTAGACTAATACCAGACTGAAGGAATGCAGGGATCCCAAATCCTAGGGAAGGATGTCTGAGGACACTTAGTAGAAACAAGAAATATCTCTACACAACTTGAAAATGAGTCCATGACCATGAGGAGACATTTAATTTGTCTGACTGTGGGCATATGGGTTAAGTTGAGGTGCCAGTCAGGCCTTAGAATGTACCCTGTAACCTGGTTGGTGTGAAATCGTGGGCTCCAAAATTTAGAACTGTATTCTGTCTTCTGACAACTTTAACAATAGCCATTAATAGGTTTAAGGACTGTAAGTCCTCAGAGGTAGGTGTAGCTGAAGTTATCCTGTAGCTTTCCAGATCCCATGGTACACAGAACCAAGAAAACACACTGAGACTTTTATTATTTACAAAGTGAATGTCCTAATGGCTCAGGCCTCTTATTATCTGTTTTTATAACATAAATTAACCCATTTCTATTAATCTATAAGATGCCATGTGGCTCTTAGCTTTCCAGTTTTTTAACATGTTGCTTCTCACCATAGCTGCTGGCATCATCTCCCTCACTCACCCTCCACTTCCCAACATTCTACTCTCTCTTTGTCCCACCTAAACTTCTTGCTTGGCTACTGGCCAATCAGCACTTTATTTATTAACCAATCAGAACAATACATTCCAAGCATATAGAACATCCCACAGCACTTCCCCTTTCCTTTTTTTTCAAAAAGGAAGGTTTTACTTTTCACATAGTAAAATTACAAATAACAAGACAATTATCAAGCAAGAATTATAGTTAAAATATCTAGTATATTTTTTATTTGCCAAGATTATCGAAGGTATCCTCTCTATCCTATATTTTTGAGTCTAAGGTTTCATATCTAACTTATCTTGTATTATAACTAAGGAAAATTATAATTATCTAGGCTTCAACTACATTAAACACCTCAGAAGAATATACTACTATCTGATAAATGTGAGAAGGATACAAGTAACTTTCAGGAGTCTTGCGAGAATAGACAGAGACAGCTGGTAGACTGGACAGACATCCAAAGGTCCTTTATACAGATGGGGTATCCGTCTTCAGCTCACAGGCCTAGAGTCTCTCAGTCTCTATGTCTCTCTCTCTGTCTCTCTGTCTCTCTCTCTCTCCATTTTTTTCAAGACAAGGTTTCTCTGTGTAGCTTTTTGCCTTTCCTCTAACTAACTTTGGAGCCCAGCCTGGCCTCAAACTCACAGGGATCCACCTGGCTCTGGCTGGGGAGTGCTAGGATTAAAAGTTCATACCACATTTACCAGCCTTCTCAGCCATTTCTCTCTGTGTCCTGTAGACACAATTTCCTTGACAAAGCAGGAACCTAAAGTACCATTTTGCCAAACAAAGTTCAGTGGTCACCTTCTTATGTTTCCTGCATGTCGAGTCACATATTTTATCAATTAGTCCAGGCAAGAACAGTTTCTTGCCCAAATGGATATTTGCCAAGAAAAAGCTAAACTCCATATGGAGTGTCTTCAATGTCCATTCTCCTCTCTGAAGTAATTTGGTGATGACAGGAACAGACATGTCTAACTGTCCAGAATGTCTAAATTTTTAAAACTATTTTAAATGCCATATTCTGTAGCTCTTAGAAGTGTTTGAATATTACCTACCTAACTGACATATGGCTATGTATACCAAGAAAACTTAACATGAATATAAGTTTGACTATCATAGAAGACTAATTATTGATCTGTATTTTTAATTATCCAGAACAGTCTAAATGAATTACATAAACATAAAATCTTAAACAAGAGTAGAAATGTATATAGAGTATTACAAAATTAAGTTTAAACTTGTATCAATAACCAAAATCTATTGCAATATAAAACATTTTAAACAAGTTGTTCTTTAAAAGTAGATTCAAACATCTACCCTTTTTTCCTATCATATCTATGTCCTATCCCCCATTTTAATTTTTCTAAAGAGATTTTTTTTAAATCAACCCTTTTTAAATAAAAATATTGCTTTATACCTATCCCCCACCAGAGGGCTCTTTATGGGAAAAAAGAATCTCTCAACCTCTGTTTTAGGATCATGCATGTATTTATAGACAGATTGAACCAATTTCACGTCCATTGTAAGCTTGGCATATTTGGTAATTTCGGCGCAGCTTCTCATACTACTTCCTGTTGAATGAGGATGTTCTATTCTTATGGGAATATAAAGAAAAATTTAGGATTATGGAATAGTCCTTGAGGTTGTATTGTCTTGCAGAAACTCTGTGTAACTCAGTGGGAATAGGTCAAGCCCGCGTGGAACACACCATAGAGTAGTTCAAGTCCTGCATGTTGCAGGTTCTCAACACCCACATGAGACATGGTTCATGCTCCTTTTAGAATTGGTTATTTCAAGATTTAGTTGGAAACTGGAGCCCTTGGGTGCCGCTTTTAGCTGAAGTTATCCTATTTCTGCCTAGCTCCTGCTGCTCTCAGACACAAGAAAACACAGCAAGACTAATATTATTTACAAACTCTTTGGCCTAATGGATCAGGCTTCTTGTTAGCTGTTCTTATATCTGAAATTATCTGATTTCCATTAATCTATAAGTTGCCATGTGCCTCTTGGCTTAACAGTATTATTACATGTTGCTTCTCAACATGGATTCTGGCAGCATCTCCCTCAGTCAGCCTTTCACTTCCACAAATTCTCCTCTCTCTTTGTCCTGCCTATACTTCCTGCCTGGCTACTGGAAAATCAGTACTTTTTTTATTAACCAATCAGAGCAAGACATTCAGAGCATATAAAAAATCCCACAGCATTTGGGATGTAGGTTCCCTTCTATTAACTGAAATAGAACAAGACTATTAGCATGAAAGAGCTGGTGTAGATTCGACAGAATTGGCCTAGTGAAAGGAGATGACTGTGAGGATATGGGTTGAACTATATGTATTTCCTGTGGTGAAGGACATGAGTCTAGGCTCTAGACTGCCACTGTCCTAGATATTAGGTTGATATATTTATTTCCCTTATAGATGATAGAGCTGTCAGTATGATGAGATTGACAGTGAATAATTCCTATTACATTTGGGAAACAGGATACTTTTATCTTGACCAATATTTACCCTGAGTTAGTTATGAAATGTCCTTTCTCTGTAAGAAGCCCATGCTTTTTCCAGATATGAGTGTGGGATAGGAGGATATGCAAAGTATATTTGGAAGCTGGTGTCAGTGGCACATGCCGTTAATACCAGCACTTTGTAGTCAGATACAGGCAGATGTCTGTGAGTAAAAAGTTAGTGGGGTCTACAGAGCGAGATTCAGGATAGGCACCAAACTTACACAGTTAGCTGTCTTACAAAACTAAAATAAAAAGCATATTTGGAGTATGTATATCTTTTAGGAATTGGCCCTGTGCCAACTGGAAGGTATAGATGAGAGACATTAGGGAGGTGTAATGCAGATTCCTGAAGCAGAGACTATTGCAATTTCTGGAAAGGATTAATAATGGGGTGAATGAGGGATTAATGTAAGTTCCCTGAGCTGCCTCATAAAAGGAGTGAGCCAGAAGATTAAAAAAGATGAAACACAGGATTACAAGGAGTCAGCTATATCTTGAAAGGTAAGAATATTCTGTTTAGTAGAGCATGCTATAAAGGACTGAATTAGATGCTTCTATGTGAAGCTATAGCCTAGTACAATATGGTAAAGTTATACCCAAATAGGTCATCTGAGTAGTGGAGAGCTGGATTTTGGAACTTGAGACTCCATAACTTCAACACTTCAAAAAATGTAGAAGAGGAGAGGTGTTAGTTTGAATTACTTACACATATGGACCACAGAGTAGAATGTAATCTACTAATTGTAAAATATAAAAGCAATGAGGGAAAAAGAGAGCATGCCAGAAGCTGGCAATTGATGAAAAAGTTGTGGGAGGTCCATGAATCTTTGTGTCAAGGCAGTCCAAGATAGCTATATATATATAGGTAACTGTCAGCATCTGCCCAGGATAAGGAAAAGATGTTTTGAGACAGAGGGTTGAGAGATATAGGAAAGAATGTATCCATGAGATCTAGAAGTGAGTAGTGTGTTTCTAAAAGTGTGTGGTTTCTAAAGGGATAGTATAAAGAATTGAACAAAGTCCAGATATTACAGGAATGATAGACCCCTGAAGATCTAATGAGCAGCAGTTGTACTAATATTTTATTTGTGCTGAAATGTGGTGATATTTTATTTATGCTTTATTAAAGCTTGCTGGAGATAAGGCAGGAAAGGCCAGCCATTTTAAGTAAACAAAAATTCAGTCAGCACACTTATCAGACAGGGTCTCTCTGTTTTCAATGCCATACTAGGGAACAGAGTAAAGCATGATGACACACTCCTTTAAGGCCAGTACCAAACATAGAGACATGTAGTTCTGTACAGACATACAATGTAAAAAGAGATAGCTGGGCTGATAGAGCCAATTAAAGGGCATAAGAGCAAGACAATGAAAGCATGCGTAAGTGGACAAGTTGCTTGCATTTGGAAGCTGCAGGGTTTGTGAGGTAAGGTTTGCTTGTGACTTGTCCCATTTCCATGATCTCTAAGTCTTCACCCCTATATTTAGCACTGTGTTTTTTTATTTAATGATACCATTTAGAAACTGGTCTACATGCAGGTCTTCAATCAGGTGGTACATTCTAATAGGCTTCTCAACTCTAAGTATAGAGCTGTTAAAGGAGAAGAATTTGGATAAAGTAGCATCTTTCTGAGAAGTTCAAGGATGACAGGTTTAAATTCTCTAAGGCTCTGGAGTAAAAGAGTGTACTGAATTTGAGTAATGTAAAAGTAAGGGAGCTGGAACTGGATAACAGTAGAGTGATGGTTTCTAGCAACAGAAGGGTTCTGGCTATCCAAGACTATGGGGTCTACATGAGAGATTGAAAGGGAAATGTCATGTCAGAGCTAGTGGTCTGAGTGCCAAGGAGGAGGAGGAGAGGAGCTGCTTACAAATCTGTGGTAGGGAAATATGGGCTCTAATGAACTCGAAGTTAGTTCCTTAGCTAAAAAATTTCTTCCCATTATGAACACAGTGCAGGTTTCCACATATAAAACTGCGTGTAAGAGATATTCCCATGAACATACATTTAAGTCATGGGATTTGGTGAGGTAAGTTAGGGTGTCCCTCTACCCAGACAACAGGAATATTGGAATGATAGGTAAGATCCCAAAACTCCCACAGGATGCAGTAAGTGCCTCCAGTGTCCAGAGGAGGGAAATCAATCATCCCTATATAATAATAGCTACTCAAGATTTTGGTATGACATGAGTGTTGTTGGGTAAGGACATGGGTACCTTCAAAAGTCCCTTAGCCAGGGTAGGAGATTGCCTGTATGTGAAATTGATTGATGTCCCCATGTCATGAGTTACACAGTGTCAGTCAACTGACCTATGTCCATATCAATAGCGTTTTAGATGAGGCCCAGGTAACCTATATTGACAGGGGTTGGCTCAAGCCCAATAGCTTTCTTTACAAATTTAAAAACAGGAACCTGGAGGCCTTCATGTGGCTGGTCAGATAGCCTGTGCTACATTTGACAATCTTTTTTACAGGCTTATTCATGTCTCACATAGCTATGCCATGCAGTAACATAGACTATGTAATCAAGCTGCATGCAGGTTACATAATCACATACCATAGGGTAACTTAGTAGGCAAGGACCTGGTATGCCTAAGTTATCTTCCTGACTGATGGACAGAGGATGCACAGTCATGTAGTTAGAGGTGACTGGTACACATAACACCACAATAGAACATAAGACAGTAATTTACTGTTAGTTGGAGGCAGAGCCCATGGTAATTTCATTTTATCCTGTGTTCCATTTTCAGTTTCCATGCTCCTTTTACAACACACAGGAAGGAGGGAGAGACAGATGAGTCACAGCTCTAATGGAGATGTCCAAAGTCATTGTCGTCATTTGCTTTCCCTTCTACTTTAGACAGCTCTCTTCTTATTGGTTGTGTATTTGAATATGAGTCAGACAGATGGAATAAAAAGGATTGCAGTCCACAGTTTCACTAGCCAGGCTCCTGGCTAAATTCCAGCTCGTAGCTGGATTTAGCCAAAGCCTGACTGGAAACAACACAGGAGAATGATAACTGTCCCAGAGAACTGCAGCAGACAGAGGCAGTAGAAACATAGGATAAGCAGGGATTGTGTGGTGTTTTCCACACTCCTTCTCTGTGTCACATGCATCTGTTTGCTCTGCTGGGTATGTTATCCTTCTCTGAAGCCACTGCTTCAGCTTTAATATTTGTGATCACAACCACAGATTTGAATCCTCCACTATCTGCAAGGAAGATTTACATTGGGAAAAATACCTGACAGAAAACAGGGATGTATTGATCATATGCTCACTCAGAGGAGCCATTAAGAAAATGACTGTGTCAGTGACAATTCTCACTTAACCACCTGGGACTCTATGAAAATTTCGAGTATCAGATTCCACAAATAAGTACATTTGGGGAATCTAAAATGGCATATTGATTATGTTACCTGAAAGGTACATTTTGCAGCCCAGGATGACAGTAAGCTATCAGCCAGTGGAAAGTGAGGCTGTTACATTTTTTCCATCATCCATTTTCAGTTTCGTTTTTAAAGCTGCAGTGCTGCAGCACACATTTACTTGGGAGGTTGAAATGAGTCAGCAGCTCTGAAGCAGATCTCAAAGAGTAACACAGGATTTGCTTTTCATTGGTTGATTTGAGATTACTCTCCTGATTGTTTCCTATGCAAGGGGCATTCTTGACTCCCACATTTCCCCAGAGTATTCTTGCTTCGATGCAGCAGGAAATATTCCAGTAGAATGATGGGTGTGTGGGGGGGGGTGAGTAACAGATAGAAATTACAGATTATCCTCAAGAATGTATGGATTTAAATCCATGTTGCATACTGTATTTAAAGAAATGCCAATGTGTGGAAGAAAAGACTTCCCCCAGCACAGCACATTGTATAGAATCTTAGACACCTGCACTCAGGTACATGATCCAATCATCCTCTCTATGCAGACCTGCTGGGTAAATGGGCTCTAACAGGTTCCTATTCCAGACACAAATGGAATGCACACACTCTCTCTTCAGAAGCAAGGAGAGCTAATAAGAGTTGCCAGCAGAACTTCTTACTAGTCTGTCTCTGGCTATATTTGGGGTCTCAGTTGCTCATGGGTATAACCAAACCCTATTTTACATTGACCCAGACAAAGCAGATTGATCCTATCAACACAAGAGACAGAGTCCTTGGAAATTCACAAAGTCGGATATTCTTTGTTTCTCACCATTACAGCCCTAAATTACCTAATCCTGTCAAATGTGCAGCAAGCAGATCCGGCTTCTGCATATACTGGTGTCTTTAAAGATGTGGCCTCCCTGTCTTAGTTTGAATTCACTTCATGTGTTCCTACTTGGCAGAGACTAGAGGAATCCTGCCCTTTTCTGCTTCTGAAGTTACTTCTTCCCTTAAGCATATGGCATCGGTGTGTCAAGCTTGAAGTGCTGCTCTATGGTCAAGGAAGATAATTTTCTTGAGGCTTTAGT
Organism: Peromyscus leucopus; assembly: GCF_004664715.2. Classification (NCBI taxonomy): domain Eukaryota; kingdom Metazoa; phylum Chordata; class Mammalia; order Rodentia; family Cricetidae; genus Peromyscus; species Peromyscus leucopus. The sequence goes on along the minus strand of NC_051063.1, from coordinate 132,778,162 downwards.
ATCTGGCTGAGACTAGTGAAATCCTGCTGTTTCCTCTACCCTGGATTTATTGGGGGGGGGCTATGACACTTTCCATTCCTTCGTTATCTCCAGATTCACTAAAAATATCGATTAGTAATATTTGTAGACACTACCCTAACTATCACCCGAGAAAATAAAGGATGGATCATAAAGCGTAGCACAGGAAAATTACTTGTTATTATCCTGTTGTGATACACATTCTCACAGGCTCAACTTGCATTTTTGTTTTTCTTTATCACTGTGTTCTGGCATGCAGAATGTCTTGTACATAATCTTTTCTTACTTGTTAGGCCATTCTAATATATGACATCTATAGATGTAGCAGGAATCTTAAAATTTCTTATTAATAAAATGAAACCTGAGTCAGGTATTGTGGTGATCAGTGGAAGATCAGAGAGACTGAACAAGCCGCAGCTAACATCATCTGGTCAACTTCTCTGCTGATCTTGTTTCCTCAGACTGCAAGTTACTGTATCCTCATCCCAATGGCTGTCAGCTGAACTGCTGCTTGAAAGCCTGAATGCGTAACCAACCAAATGCTTCTAGTTTCTGGTCTTCCTGCCTTATATATCTTTCTGTTTTTGCAATCACTCCCTGGGATTAAAAGCTCACTTTTTCGGATTAATGGCATGTGCCACCATGTCTCGCTGTTTCCAATGTGGCCTTGAACAGATAGATTTCAGCCTCTGGACTGCTCAGATTAAAGGAGTGAGCTACCATTGCCCATGCTAAGTATCTAGTGGCTTTTCTATTCTCTGACCCCAGATAAGTTTATTAGGGTACACAATACTTTGGGGAACTCAATACTACCACATATTCTCTCTTTTTGTCTAAAATTAAAGAAAAAGCTTATAACTAATACATGAAAAACTATTTAATAAGTATATACAGCACCACATTTCCTTTCTTTTTTCTAAAATTAAAAAAAGCTTATAACTAATACAAGAAAATCTATCTAGTAAGTATATACAATATATGCAGTCAAAAATTCCATTATATATATTAAAAAATATCCAGTGCAATAACATTTGATAAACTCAAAAAAAATCATTACTTATCCTATTTAAAGCAAGTAGTTCCTTTTAAAAAGTATTTCTTTTTTTCTTGATAGATTCAGTAATCTACCTTTTGTCATTTTTTTATCTTCCCCTTTTTCTTTTTTCTTTTTTGTTTTTTTGAGACAGGGTTTCTCTGTGCAGCTTTGTGCCTTTCTTGGAACTCGCTTTGGAGAGCAGGTTGACCTTGAACTCAAAAAGATCTGCCTCTCTCTGCCTCCCCAGTGCTGGGACTAAAGGCGTGGGCCACCACTGCCCAGCCCCCTTTTTCTTTTTAGTGTAGATTCAGTGATCTACCCATTTATCCTATTATTTTTTACATTATTTTTTTAAAACAAAAACTCTGAATCTAATCTCTTTGTTCAGCTTTTTTCCTGAACATTAACAATTAACAACTTGTAACAAACGATCATAAACCATGACAATATACATAACTCATTAAACGACCAAAAACCTCCCATCCCACCCTTGGGGATGTGGGCATCGTTTTTCTTAAAATTACTTCCTCTCTCTAGGGTGAAGGCATCTTTAGGGGATTCTGAAAAGAAAATTTTTGAGTTAATTGTCAAGTCCTGTATCAATTTTTCAGTCTCTGCATAATAGGAAATTTCAGGGCATGTCACAATTCCTTGTTTGAATAGTCTGTCAGGCTGGACCATCTCATCTAGTCATCTCAAAATTGTCCTAACCAGTCTGTAGTCCAAAGTTGATCTTTCTGTGGTGTTAATCAGCTTAATGGCTTTACCATAGTCCATGTGGAATCATCATTGTGGGATCCTGTCATCTTTTTGAAGATTTCAAAGTTGCTATTAGGCATGGCCATAGTTCCCTGTAGACTTTTTTGTGCCTCCTCTGTTGTTTGGAGTAATCACAGTCTGATAAATGCCTGTCTCTTGGAACCATGAACATTCTTCCCTAGAAGAGAAAATCTTTACAGCAATTTCTCCCCACCATTTGTCTTGCCAAACTTTTCCAAACTGACCTTTGTTGATGTTTTCTTGTAACACGATGGTCTTGGAAATTGTTCTCTGTACAAGCAGCAGTAAACCTTTTGCCCCAGGTAGCAGCATCACTGCAGTCACCAACATGATGAGAAGCAGCCAGGAACTCGGAGCAGCAGCTGCTGTCTCCATGGTCCCACCACTGTTTGTGGCTCGACCCTGGACAAAGCTTCTTCTAGGTTGGCCTCAAACTCAGGATCCTCTTGTCTCTGCCTTTTTCAATATATCCAATGGGTGTGAGCCATCACAACCAGCCATGTGTGGCTCTGGCCTGAGCTGGGGCCCGCAAGGCCACAGGCAAGTAGCTTTTTCGAGAATTCCTACCACTAACATTGGGCGCCCTATGTAGCTAGAGTTTTCCTGCCTGGCCCACAGTCAGGACAAACCTCTATCACCCACCAGTCCCACAGCTGCTCAGACACCACCAAGTAAACACAGAAACTTATATTGCTTACAAACTGTGTGGCCGTAGCAGGCTTGTTGCTAACTGTTCTTATAGCTTAAATTAATCAATTTCCATAAATCTATACCTTGCCACGTGGCTCGTGCATTACCTGGGTCTTCACATGCTGCTTGTCCTAGAGGCAGCTTGCAGTGACTCCTCCCACCTTCCTGTTCTTTCTTTTCTCCTCCTCGTTAATCCCGCCTATACTTCCTGCCTGGCCACTGGCCAATCAGTGTTTTATTTATTGACCAATCCAAGCAACAGTTTTGACATACAGACCATCCACAGCACTTCCCTTTTCTTTTTTAAAAAGGAAGGTTTTAACTTTTACACATCTCCAAAGCCAGCTTGGTATTTTTGGGAATTTGGGCATAGCTTCTCTTACTGTGTCCTGCTGGAGGCACTGTATCTTATGGGGATACGAAGAAAATTTTAGGATCATGAAGTAGTCCATGAGGCTGTATCACCTGAGCCAGTTGTCTTGAAACGATTCTGGATGTTGGATCATCTGGGCCTCAGTATCATCAGAGACCTTTCAGGGGGTCTTGACTGGTCAAACCTGATGTATCTTAATCTGGAGCACATCCATAGCCTGTTTCTTTCTGTGGAAACAAAGCAGAGCCTCCCTTTCCAAAGTAACATATTCTTACATCCAAATTTTGAAGTCAAGATACCTTTAAAATATACATTTTGGCATAACTTAACAGCTTTTGCAATAAAAAGTTTTTCTTCAGTAATGAATATCAAAGAGAATATAATCCAGATTCTTTGTGTGGTAGCCATCTTTATGTGGCTTATTTTTTATTACCTTGAGGCTATTGCTTTTAACTGCCCCATTCTAAGACTGAAATGTGGCTGTTGGCTCTGCCCATTTAAGCTTCCCAACATGGTGGTGTTACTTTTTCTACCAGCTCTGGGAGCCATCATGGGTCTATGCTTTTATCAAAGCAGCATGTAGCCCAGAAACCTCTTTTTGTTTTACTTTGCTTTGTTTTACACTAGCAAAGACTAAATCCACCACCCAGCTTAATGTGCCTCTTGCAGAGGCCTCATTCCCACCATACTGCAGGTCAAGTGCATACCCCAGGAACCCGCAATAGTAACTCAAACTAGGAACTGTTTTTAGTTCCATTTTGTAATCTTTTTACTCAAGTTTTAGGGGGAAACTCTTGCCAACACCTTGGGCTCCATTCGTAGCTAGAGTTTTCCTACCTTGCCCACAGTCAGGACATCTAGATGTATACATAACTAACATAATTGTTCATCTACAAATGTATACATAACTAAATCACCCTGTATACAGAATGTCTTGATTAGGTGTAGTCATTTTAGTATTTCTTTTTCTTTTGGATTTTTGAGATAGGGTCTCTGTGAAGTTATTTTTCTGTCCTGGATCTCACTCTGTAGACCAGGCTTGCAGAGAACTAACAGAGATCTGCCTGCCCCTGCTTCCCCAGTGCTAAGAATAAAGGCATGTGACACAACTGCCCGGCACATTAAAAAGTCATTACCATTTCAGCAGTTGTGAAATTGTGTAATATTGATGTAAAATATGGTTTTATTGACAGTAACAATCAATATTTCCCATGAGTGTAAGGATTAATACTTACAAGACAGAATGAAATTATATGCTTTCAGTGAAGTTAGAGATGAAAGTCCTGGTTCTGGCTCTACTATCTCCATGGCCATGGAAAATATCCTGGTTTATTATATTGGGCAGAGTTTGTCTTCCTGTCAATGACAAATATCTGCATTTCTGAAAAAAAAAATTAGTATGAGAACTCAAGAAATGTCTTTGGGTCCCAAAACAGTGGGGCAATTTGAACAGCTAATTTTTGGTCAGATTTATGACATTTCAAATAGCTGGTAAAATCATCAACTTTACCTCATTGATTTGTAATCCGTTAGCTGCAATTTTGCCTTCATAAAGAAGGATGATTATAAGTGGTCATAATACGATTTTATGTGGCTTATTGGATTGTTTCTAACATCCTAATAGTATAAAAAATTTAAAATGACATCCTTTATAAATCAAAACATAGTCCATCATAATTTAAACAAATAATCTGATTTTTATATGCTGGAGAATCCACATGATTTCTCTTGTAGGATATGTGTGTGTGGGTTACAAACGAACAGCAGAGAAACTGGTATGGGTATATTTTTAAACACACTGTAAACAGTCTAGGTATTTTTTTCCTGTCTGAATCTCCCTTTAATAATCAAATGTATTGTTTTTGATCTCATGAGACAGACCCTGACCTACTATTACAGTTGCAGTTTTTCTGCCCTCGTTATTGTATGTTTTGGTGCATGATATTTGTTGTTGTCACATCCCCCCACCGGGATCTCTGAGAGCCCAACTTCATGGCTTATCTATCAAGAGATATTACTACTGCTGGAGCTCATGCAAATGTAACTGTGCAATCACTTCTAGGGATTTACAGTAGACAATATAATTGCTGAAAATATAAATATATGTATTTTTTCTCTTATAAAGTAAATTAATCTTATCATATTTCTTTATCATTAAGACACTGTGAGTTATTATATTACTGTTGGTACTATTTTGAAGAAAGCTTGTAATAAACATTTTTTCTTCAACCAAACTTGATTTTTGTAGAGTACTCTAATAGATATAAATATATTATGTATTATTATTCAACTACATGTAAAGGTATGATTATAAATTATAATTGTGCGACAGTATATGTAAATTTATATCATAATTATAATTATACTACATAAGAAAACACACATAAGTTTCTTACACAAACTGATCACAGAGACAGCAGCCAGACACACTTGAAAGCTCGCAGTCACAAACAGCAAAGTCGAGACAAGAGGAAGACTTTCTTATAAATAGAGAGAATCTAGGCCTATCAGTTGGAAGTTCTCTCACCACTATTTTATATTATTTATTATTTTTTTATTGCCATTTACTATGTGAGAGAAAATAAAAATTGCAATAAACCCCACTGGAAGAATATTAATTGGGAAGGGCAAAGAGTGATTGTGCAATAGGCTTACTAAAAGTGAATGGTGAGGTAAAGGTGGCCAGGGAATGGGTGGGATCTGCTGTTGTTGGTCCCCTGAGCATGTGCTTATGCTCTTAGGCAGCTATGTCCACATTTACATAATTTACTTATCAAGCTGCAAGCATATTCCATGTTCATCTAGCACAGGGATTACATAGGATGCAAGGATCAGGGGAGACTAAGCATTCTGCCTGACTGATGGACAGTGCATACATGGTTATTTAGTTAGGGGTGGCTAGGAATTATAACATTCCTACTACACTTGTAGATATAGGAAAACACAGGGGGATAAGGGTGGCAGGTAAATGTGAATGGGGGTCCTTAGCCACCCAGAACTGCTTCCAGCTGATTTGTTTGGCATAAAGTAATTTTAGCAGTAGGGAAGGTGACTTTTCAAGAAGTAGCTGGACGATCGGAGGTAGCCGTTTCCTCACACAACATTCAGTCCCACTGAATTGTGAACACCATAAGTATTTTTCTTCTTCCTGATTCCCTCCTCAAGTTCTCCTGTCCCTACTGACATGTTCTGCTTCATCAGTTTCCCTATGTTGACTCTAATAACATTCAATTTTCTAATTAATATTTTATAGTAATTAGAAATTATATTAATATTTTCTAATGATTTATGCGCTGTGAAATTGACAAATTGCTTGAGAGGCAGAAGAAGAAGATCAGAAAAAAAAAATGTCTTGTTGCGTTCCCCAGGAAGAGGGACATATATCTTGTGACCAGTATAGTTTGAATGATACGTATCTGAAGGGGACTTGGATTGTCCAGGTGGATCCAAGCTGACTGTAGAGCTTGGAAGAAGTCTCAAGTTTATCAAGAATACAAATATTAAACACATTATGAAGCAACCAAAACAAATTTAAAATCTTGAGCTGTGAGCCATGATCTTATAATGTTTAATACCCTCTGCTATCAGAATTTTATTGGTTAGGATTAGCAAGAGTGAGGGGCGGGGTAGATGAACAGAGAATGTAGCTAGAGTTTTCCAGGGCCTGCCTGGCCCATGGTCAGGACAAATCTTTCTCACCTGCCATTCCTGCAGCTGCTCAGACCCAACCAAGTAAACACACAGAGACTCATATTGCATATAAACTGTATGGCCATGTCAGGTTTCTTCCTATCTGTTCTTCTATCTAAAATTAACCCATTTCTATTACTCTATACTTTGCCATGTGGCTTGTGGCTTACTGGTATCTTTTTTGTCCTTTCATTTTATTTTACAATACCATTCAGTCCTACATATCAGCCACGGATTCCCTTGATCTCTCCCTTCCTGCACCTTCCCCTTCCCCCCAGCCCACCCCCCATTGCCCTCGTTATTGTATGGAACATAAGAACACATGTGATTAATTGCTAAGGACATTTAACAGTGAGAGATTATTATACTATAGTCGGTTTTTTTGTAGAGTCCAGGCTCTACTTTTGTCTTGAGTTCTAAATAACTCTGGTTATTGTTTCTTACCACCTGGTTATATCTTGATGTTCCTTTCTACACAGGCTCTATGCTCAAAGGTGGTCCTGTTACAATTAGCTGAGCAGTTAACTAGAAATTTGAATGTTTTATTAGAGTCACAGACAGAAATTGATGAAGCAGAATGTGTCGGTATGGACAGGAGAAATTGAAGACAGAATCAAGAAGAAGAAAGAAATGATTGGTATTTCCAATCCAGAGGCATTGAGTACAGTTGTGGGACAAAACCTCATTTTTCGGGAATTAATGACAAGGCATTAATACTGATGTCCTCTGCAACTTAATAAGAGAACAGGGAACTGTTTGTTTCCCTTTAAATGATGAAGAATTTCTCTTGGGTAAGGGAAGGATAAAAGTTTTCAGGCAAGAGAGATGTTTTCAGTGGGGGAAGCCCTCAAGGTAAAAAGAATTACCTTGAATGGCACCTACTATTTAGAGGAAAGTGATGATGGTTGCTTCATGTGAAAGAAGGACCTGATCCACAATGTGGACTGGTGGTGGGCATAGATTATCACTTGTTTGAGATAAGGATGGTCAGCAAAATTCCACAGGAGACAGCAGATGTGAAAGAGTAGAGGAGTGATCAGGTGATCAGGGAGATGTGATGGTTTGTATAGGAGGACAGCATTTAGAGCTGGTTTCCCATACATGAGTTCAAATGGTGGAATTGACAGGGCCTGCTTGGCAAGTCAACAGAGCCTGACAATAGCTGGTGACAATAATTTCAACCACTCAGTGTGAAGTTCTCTGGTAGCTTAATAAGAATATTTTTTTAAAGAAATGTTGGTATGCTTTAACTTCCCTGATGTCTTAGGAGGGTAAGTGATATGAAAATGCCAACACACATTAAGAGCTCTGGATATGATCTGGTATATCTTGGAGGTGAATTCCAGAAAATTACTAGACTCAAGAAAGACCAAGATCCCAAACAAGCAGATTATCTCCCAGAGGTGGATGTCAGTTACTTTCTAAGGCCATTTATTAGAAATTAGAAATGCCTCAACCTATCTTGAAAATGAGTTCAAGACCATGAGCAGATATGCAGATCATCTGACAGTGGCCATAAGAGTAAAATCAAGCTGCCAGTCAGTTCCTCCAAAGGAACTTCTAGCCTATTGGGTGGAGAAGTTTGTTTCAATATTTGGAATTGGGATTTGACTTTGGTAAATTTTGCAGGAGGCATTAATAGTTCTTAGAACTGTAAGTCCTCAGAGGTAGGCTGTAGGTTGGCTTTCATGAATTGAGACAGGGCATGACTATTAGTGTGAAAGAAATGATGGAGATAGCACAGAATTAGCCTAGTGTCAGGAGTTGACTGTGATGATGTGGGCTGCTTTGTATGGATTCCCTGAGATGAAAGTGGCAAGTTTGGGCCCTTAAGGGCCAATTTTCTAGCTACCTTGTCAACCTGGTTATTCTCCATGAGATGATGGAACTGTTGAAGTGCTTATACTGACAATGGTTGATTTCTAAAACTTTGGGAGATGGAAGGCTTTGAGCATGGCCATTATTTGGCCTTAGTTAGATATGAATCCTCCCTTTGCTGTAAGTAGTCTGTTCTTTTTGCATAAAGCAGCATGGGACACTATTTTATTAAAAGCATATTTGGAGACTATATAACATTTAACGATTACCTCAGGTCCAATTGGAAGGCACTGAGGAAGCTACCATCTGAACCTTTTGGTTAGTAATGTATGGGTAGTGCCTGTGATTCTACCACCTCGGCATATGACACTATGTTATAACACACTTTATTTGTCCACTCATGTGAAAAGCAGTTGTCATCTGTTTATCATGTATAAGTGGCCTGAGGCAATGTGCCCTCCAGGGTATGTGAAGAATTGGGCAATATAGTTCCTCTAGGTTTCAGTACAGGAAAGAGATAGAGAATGATCAGGGTTAGGTTGAGGAAGGTGACTGGAAATATGAACGGATGGAGGAGACTAGAAAGTAAATGTGGCATTTTCAAGTATCACCACCTGGAAAGAAAGAACTGAAGAAGGAGGTGAAGTTTGTAAGACTTTATAAGTTATGAGATGTAACAGGTTACAGTGGGAGAAAAAAGTTGTGATTGACTGAAAATTAGTTTCTTTGATTAACAAATAAGGAGCTCTGCAGCTGCTAAAGCACGAATGCATGGTGCCCATCCCTGTGTGGTGAGGTCGAGGTTTGTTTTGTTGATAGGTATGCTACAAGTGCAAAAGTATACACAGATGATGGCCTTGGGCACCGAGGGAATAACTCTATCTTTCTGTTACATAGAGGGAAGGGCTGAATTATGTCTGGAAGGTTTAGGGGCAGCATTTTGAAAACCTGCAAGGGGGCAGTTCCTAAATAGATCCTAGGACTATGGAGGCAGAGCCAGGCTGATCTTGGTGAGCTAGAGGCCAGCATGGTCAGAGAAAGAAATCCAGAACAGGTACCAAAGCTACACAGAGAAGCCCAAATAGTAGAAAACAAGCAAACAAACAAACAAACAAACAAACAAAACAAAAACAGGAAAAAAAACAAAATACCACAAAGAGAGCTGTCAGATGTACTGGGCAGCCACGAGTCACAATTAGAAAAGTGCAGAGGGGAATGGAGCCTTTCTTGTAGATAGGCAGATTTTAAGACAAAGCAACTGAAAACTCACTCATCCCACCAGCCAACATCAGCCAGTTTTCTACTGTTAGTTGGAGGCAGAGCCCAGAGTAAATTAAATTTTATCCTGTGCTCCCCTTTCAGTTTCCATGCTTATTTAAGAACTCGAAGGGTGATAAATGAGTCAGCAGCTCTGTTAAAGATCTCCAAATTCACTGATGTCACTTGTTTTCTATTCCTGGGTTTCAGATCTCACTCCTTATTGGTTCCTAATCTATGTCTATTCAAATAGGAGGCAGACCGATGAAATAAAAATGCCTGAACTGAAGCCGTTTACCAGCCAGGCTCCTGGCTAAATTCCAGCTTGCAGCTAGAATTAGGCAGGGACTGGACTGAAAACAACTCCAGATAAAGAATACTGTCCCAGAGAGCTACAAAAGCCCAGGAAATATATACCTAAGATAGGCAGGAATTTGTTAGGTTTTCCCACACTCCTGCTCTGAGCCACCTGCACCTGTTTGCTGTGCAGGAAATGTGCTCCTGTCTCTAAAGCCTCTGCTTCAGCCTTAGTATCTGTGATATCTGCCTCAGTCTTGCATTCTGCATTATCACATTGTTGGCAGAGAAGTTTTATGTTGGGAAACATTACCTGACATAACAGGGATGTATTGATCACATACTCCCTCAGTGGACCCATTAAAAAATGACTGTGTCAGGGAATAGTCCCACAGCCACCTGGGATTCTGTGAAAATTTCAAGTGACCAGTTCCACATAAATTGCATTTGGGGAATCTAAAATGGCATATTGGAAACTGTTACCTGCAAGGTACAATTGACAGCCCCTAATCACACTCAGGCATTAGCAGGTGGAAAGCAATGCTTTCAAGTAGATAGCCAGGGCCAAGTAGTTGGAAGCATGATCACCACCTACTTACCATGGGATGCTTTTCTCATTTGGAAATGGCATTCTGGTCCTAGGCTACATTACATTTTTTCCAGTCATCCGTTTTCAGTTTCATTTTTACACTGCAGCACACATTTGCCTGAGAGGGTGAAATGACTCAGCAGCTCTGAAGCAGATCTCAAAGAGAACCACAGGATTTGCTTTCCATTGGTAGATTTGAGATCACTCTCCTTATTGTTTCCTGTGTGAGGGGCATTGACAACTCCCACATTTCCCAAGAGTAATCTTACTTAGAAGAAGCAGGAAATATTAGTTAGAATGATAGAGGGGAGAGGAACAGATAAAAATGACAGATTAGCTTCAAATTTGCCTATATTTAAATCCGTGGGAACTAGGGTATTTAAAGAAATGTCAAGGGGTGGAGCAAAAACCCCTCCCCAGTACTGCATATTGTAGAACATCTCAGACACCTGAACTCAGGCCCATAGTCTAAATATCCTCTCTATGCAGACTTGCTGGGTAAATGGGCTCTAACAGGTTAATATTCCAGATCCAATTGTAAAGCACATACTCCTCCTTCAGAGTCAAAGAGAGCTAATAAACTTGTCAGCAGAGCAATATATTACCAGTCTGTCTCTAGCTATATTTGGGGTCTCATTTGCTCATGAGTATAACCAAAACCCTATTGTACACTGGCCCCGACAAAGCAAATTGATCCTAACATGCACAAGAGACAGAGCCCTTGGAAATTTGCAAAGTCAGAGATTGTTTGATTCCCAACTTTACAGCCCCGAGTCACCTAATCCTGTCAAATGTGCAGCAAGCAGATCCTGCTTCTGCATATACTGCTTGTCTTTAAGATGTGGCCTCCCTCTGTTAGTTTGAATTCACTTCATGTGTTCCTATCTGGCAGAGCCTAGAGGAAACCTGACCTTTTCTTCTTCTGAAGTTACTTATTCCCTTATGGATATGGCATCCATGTGTCAGGCTTGAAGTGATGCTCTATGGGCAAGGCAGACAGTTTTCTTGGGGCTTTAGTTTCTGGCACAGACTAGTGACATCCTCTTTCCTCTACCTTAGGAGATTTATTGTGGCCATGCCTATGGTACTGTACATTGTTTCGTGAATTCAGAGTCAATGAAAATATCAATTACTAATATTTGCAGACATTAACCTATCTATCACCCAAGAAAATAAAATATGGATCATATAGTATTGCACAGGAAAATAATTATTATCATCCTCTTGCTATACACATTCTCACAGGCTCAACTTTGCATTCTTGTTTTGTTTTATCACTGTGTTCTGGCATGCAGATTCACTTGTACATAATCTTCCCTTACTTGTTAGTCCAATCCAATATATGACATCAGACAGGTCATGAGCCTGGATGGAAATCAAATAATTATTGCTGATTTCAGAGAGGTATTCAGTACTTCCCTGAAAATAATAAACACACCAGATTTCCATTTTTCTTTAATTGTGGTATGCATTGAATAAGTGTGGATCTTATCTTGAGTCTCCACCCACAGCTCTGATTTCCTATGTCCTATAATAAAGTTGAGACTGGAAAATTAAGGTATATTGGAATCCTCAACCACACCTGATTCTCTCGATATTTCTGCCATCTCTTCGACACAAATATTTGGGGATCTCAGGTATTGATTTGCAGAAGATATTAAAATTCAGAGTATAATACCCACAAGACTCTCTGACTCTATAGTAACACCCACCCCGCACATCATTGTGTTTTTTCCCACCACTTGCCTTGAGTAACATCTCTGAATAGGGCCATATGATGCACAGATTATGTTAGTTTATCCCAGTCATTAGGACTTAGTTAATTTCTATATGACCTTGGCAGAAGGAAAGAAATTGTTTTCATATGAGTAGGTCATTTGAAAGTTGATCACTATTATCCCTTTTAGGGTATGTCACTTCTGAGTGTGGGAAATTTTTTTCTTCTTCAATTAAATCCATTAACACACAGAATAAACTTCCTTCCTATAACATGTTGACACTCCCAGTGCATCTTCTAAATAGAAGCAGATGGATTTGATTTCTATGATGACAATATGTACGAAACTTCAAAAAGAGCTTCTTCCCATCATATTATGCTGTGTAAGCATATTTTTGAAATGGTCTGTGGAGCTCCACGGTTACACTAAAGCCATATCTTTTTTTATTTTATTTTATTTTATTTTACAACACCATTCAGTTCCACATAATAGCCATAGATTCCCCTGCTCTACCCCCCCCCGTCAACCTCCCCCTCCGCCCGCCCACCCCCCATTCCCACCTCCTCCAGATCAAGGTCTCCCCCGAGGACAGGATCGACCTGATAGACTCAGTCCAGGCAGGTCCAGTCCCCTCCTCCAAAAACCGAGCCAAGCGTCTCTGCATAAGTCTCAGGATTCAAACAGCCAACTCATGCAACGAGCTCAGGACCAGGCACTACCACACAGATGCCTCCGAAACAGATCAAGCCAATCGACTGTCTCACCCATTCAGAGGGCCTGATATAGTTGGGGGCCCCTCAGACTGTCATAGTTCATGTGCTTCCATTCATTTGGTTATTTGTCCCTGTGCTTTATCCAACCTTGGCTTCAACAATTCTCACTCATATAAACCCTTCTCTTTCTCACTAATTAGACTCCAAGCGCTCCATGAGGGGCCCAGCTGTGGATGTCAACATTGTTTTTAATAGCCAAAACCTGGAAACAACCTAGATGTCCTTCAACTGAAGAATGGATAAATAAATTGTGGCACATATACACAATGGAATACTACTCAGCCGAGATAAACAATGACATCATGAGGTTTGCAGGCAAATGGTTGGATCTAGAAAAAATCATCCTGAGTGAGGTAACCCAGACTCAGTAAGATAAATATGGTATGTACTCACTCATAGGAAGATGCTAGATTTTGAATAAAGCCATATCTTTCAATATAATGTCAAAGAAATTACAAATTGCTACTACAAGAGTGATAAAACTCTGATACTTCTTCATAGTATAAGGAGTTAGGTTTTCATAATATCTCTCTACATATTCTATGATGTATTTCAATTATTTTTAAAAAAATTATATAAATTGTATATATGTATATGAATGAATTTACTCATGCATATATACATATACACAGATACATATGCATTTTTTACATTATCTTTACACAGTTTATAATTCTTTCATGCATACATTTAGATTATTTCACATATCTTTTTGCAACTTCAATTTAATATCTGCACTGCAAAGTATCAAAATAAACACCTCTATTTACTAATGTTATTTTACCTAATTGTCCATCTACAAATGTATACATAACCAACTCACCCTGTATACAGAACGTGGTGATTTGGTGTATCCATTTTAGCATTATTTTCTTTTGGATTTTTGAGATAGGGTTTCTCTGTGTACTTATTTTCCTGTCCTGATCTCACTCTGTAGACCAGGCTTGCATAGAACTCATAGAGATCTGCCTGCCTTTGCCTCCAGAGTGCTGGGATTAAAGGCATGTTTCACAACTGCCCGGCAACTTAAAAAGGATTTACCATTTGAGCAGTTGTGAAATTGTGTAATACTAATGTAAAATATGCTTTTTATGACAGTAACAGTCAATGTTGCCCGAGAGTGTAAGGATAAATAGTTACAAGACATTATGAAATTATATGCTTTCAGTGAAGTTACAGATGAATATTCTCTTTCTGGGCCTACTATCTCCATGGCCATGTGGAAGATGCTGCTTTATTATATTGGGCAGAGTCAATGATAAATATCTGCATTTCTGAAAAAAAAATTAGTGTGAGAACTCAATATATGTCTTTGGTTCCCAAAATAGTGGGGCAATTTGAACAGCTAAATTTTAGTCAAATTTATGACATTTTTGAAATGGCTGGTAAAACCATCAACTTTACCTTGTTGATTTGTAATCCTCTTAGCTGCAATTTTGCCTTCATAGAGAAGGATTATTATAAGTGGGCATAATTGTTCTATCTATGGCTTAAGGGATTGTTTCTAATATCCTAATATTGTAAAAAAAAAATGGTTAAAGAACCTCCTTTATAAAGCAAAAAATGGTCCAGCATTATTTAACCAAATACTCTGGTTTTATATACTGGAGAATCCACATAATTTTTCTTGTATGATGTGTATGTGTGTGTGTGTGTGTGTGTGTGTGTGTGTGTGTGTGTGTGTGTGTTACAAAAGAACAACGAGACACTGGTATCTGTATATTTTTAAACACACAGTAAACAATCTAGCCTGTAGCTGGAGTTTTCTCCAGTCTGCCTGGTCCACAGTCAGGACAAATGTCTCTCACCCACCAGTCCCACAGCCGCTCAGACCCAATGGAGTAAACACAGAGACTTATATTGCTTACAAACAGTATGGACGTGGTAGGCTTCTTGCTAACTGTTCTTATAGCTTAAATTAATTCATTTCCATAAATCTATACCTTGCTACCTAGCTCCTGGCTTACCAGCATCTTCACATGCTGGTTGTCATGGCAGAGGCTGGCAGTGTATCTTTCTGCCTTCCTGTTCTCTCAAATCTCTTCTCTGTTAGTCCCACTAACTATACTTCCTGCCTGGCCATAAGCCAATCAGTGTTTTATTTATTGACCAATCAGAGGATACATTTGCCATACAGACCATTCTACAGTACTAGGTGTTTTTTTTTTCTGTCTGGATCTTTCTTTAATAATCAAATGTATTGTTTTTGATCTCATGAGATAGATCCTGACCCATTTTGACAGTTGCAGTTTTACAGGACTCAAGTTATTCTATGTTTTGGCTCATGACATTTGTTGTTTTCCCATCCCCCCACGTGGACCTCTGAGAGACCAACTTAATGGCTTAGGTATCAAGAGCTCTGACTACTGTTGCAACCCATGCAAATGTAACTGTGCAATCACTTCTAGGGACTTAGAGTAGACAATATAATTGCTCAGAATATAAATATATGTATATATTTTCATAAAATAAATTAATCTTAATATATTTCGTTATCATTAAGACACTGTGAGATATTATATTACTATTGGCACTATTTTGAAGAAAGCTTGAAGTCAAGATTTTTTCTTCAACCATAATAGCTTTTTGTAGAACACTCTAATAGATATAAATATATTATGTATTATTATTATTTAACTGCATGTAAAATTATGATTATAAATTATAATTATGCGACAATATATGTAATTATATATCATAATTAAAATTATACTACATAAGAAAACACACATAAGTTTCTGACACAAACAGATCACACAGAGAGCAGCCAGATGTATTTGAGAGCTATTAGTCACAATCAGCAAAGTCGAGATAGGCATAAATACTTTCTTGTAAATAGATAGGATCTAGGCCAATCAGCTAGAAGTTCTCTCAGCGCATCTATTATTTATCTTATCACTATTTACCATGTGAGAGAAAACAAAAAGTGCAATAACCCCACTGGAAGAATATTAATTGAGAAGGAAAAAGAGAGATTGTGCAATAGGCATACTACAAGTGAATTGTGTGAAAAAGGTGGCCAGGCTTGGGGGGAATCTGCTGTTGTTGGTCCTCTGAGCATGTGCTTGTGGCCTTATGTGTCTATGTCCACATGCACACAATTTACTTGATCAAGCTGCAAGCATATTCCATGTTCATCTAGCACAGGGATCACATAGGATGCAAGGATCTGGGATGACTAAGCATTCAACCTGACTGATGGGCATTATATGCATGGTTATTTAGTTAGGGGGTGGCTAGCAATTGTTACATTCCTACTACACTTGTAGATATAGGAAAACATTAGGGGGTAAGGGTGGCAGATAAATGGGAACGTGGGTTCTTTGCAACCCAGAATTGCTTCAAGCTGACGTGTTGGGCATTAAATAATTTTGGGCATAGGGAAGGGGTCTTTTCAAGAGGTGGCTGGACAATCAAAGGTAGTTGAATATTATCTTCTGTTTTGTAACCTGTGAAATTGACAAGTTGCTGCAGAGGCAGATGAAGAAGTACAGAAATAAATTTATCTTGCTGGGTTCCCCAGGAAGAGGGAAGTACATCCTGTGACCGGTAAAGTTTTAATGATACTTATCTGAAGGGGATCTCAACTGCTAAGGTGTATCCAATCTGGCTGTAGAGCTTGGAAGAAGATTCAAGTTTATCAGTAATAAAATATCAAACATATTATGAAGCAACCAAAAGGAATTTAAAATCTTGAGCTGTGAGCCATGATCTTATAAAGTCTAGCACTCTGCTGCTATCAGAATTTTATTGGTTAGGGTTTGTGAGAGAGAGAGAGAGAGAGAGAGAGAGAGAGAGAGAGAGAGAGAGAGAGAGAGAGAGAGAGAGAGAGAGAGAGAGAGACAGAGAGAGAGAGAGACAGAGAGACAGAGAGAGACAGAGAGAGACAGAGACAGAGAGAGACAGAGAGAAGAATGTAGCTAGAGTTTTCCTGGGCTTTCCTGGCCCAAGGTCAGGACAAATCTTTCTCACCTGCCATTCCTACAGCTGCTCAAACCTAACCAAGTAAACACACAAAGACTCATATTGCATATAAACTATATGGCTGTGTCAGGTTTCTTGATATCTGTTCTTATATCTTAAATTATCCCATTTCTATTACTTTATACTGTGCCATGTAGCTTGTGGCTTACTGGTATCTTAAATTATGCAGCCTTCCTGTTCCCAGGATTCTCTTCTCTGCTCATCCTGCCTATACTACTGCCTGGCTACTGGTCATTGAGCATTTTATTATACAGAGCAATATCCACAGCAGGAGAAGAAGAGTGAGAGAAAGTAATGTGTATCACACTTTAGTTTTTTCCATTATCAATTATGATTTTTTATTATTCTTTAGAAAAACCTTAAGGCACCTGTTTCCTTTATTACTTTAGTATCAAGGAGACACAGGTGATAACTGATTGAGGGCATTCATTTAACAATGATAGATTGTTATGCTAAAGTTTGTTTTTACAGAGTGAAGACCTTTTTGACACTGAGGTGTTTATACCGCTGGTCTGTTAGGGTTTCTTACCAGAATATTATGGATATATTTTGATATTTCTTTTGCCTCCAGATCTATGACTGATATTGTTCTTGTAACAATTAGCTGGGTAGTTAATTAGAAACTTGAATATTCTATTAGAGTCAACAGAGGGAAACTGAGGAAGCAGAATATGTCAGTAGGGACAGGAGAACTTGGGGAGGGAATCAGGAAGAAGAAAAAAACTTATGGTATTCACAATTAGTGGGATTGAATGTTGTGTGAAGAAACCACATTCTTTTGGAATTGGTGACAAGGCATTAATCCTCATGTCCTCTGGAACTGAAGAGACTGGGGCCCTGTTTGTTTCACTGTACATGAAGAACAATTTCTCTTGGGTGAGGGCAGGATAAAAGTTTTAGGCTGTGGAGATGTATCCAGTGGGGAAAGCCCTCAAGTTTAGCACCTGTGGGGGATGACAAGAAGTATCTTGAAGGCTACCTTCCATTTAGTGTATAAGAGTGAGGTTTGCTGGACTGGCGGGTAAAGAAGCACCTGATTCCCAAAGTGGATAGAGGGTAGGGCATGGATTATTACATGGCTGGTGTAAGGAGTAGTCATCAAAAATCCAGAAGAGACAGCAGAGGTGATAGAATAGAGGAGTGAGGAGGTTATCAGGGAGAGGTAAAAGTTTGGATCAGAGGCCAGGGGTTAGAGCTAGTCACCCATACATGAGTTCAAATGGTGAGATTGATAGCGCTTCCTTGGGAAGTGTCCAGAACCTGAAAAGAGATAGAAACAATGATTTCACCAAGTCAGAATGAATTTCCGATGGCATTTAATGAGATTGTATTTTAAAGATTATTGGTATACTGTACCTTCCCTGAGGACTTATGATGGTAAGGGATATGAAAATTCCAACGTACATTAATTAAAAGCTTTAGATATGGTCTAGAAATCTGGAAGATGAACTCCAGACTAATTCAGACTGAAGAAATGCAGGGATCCCAAATCCTAGGGAAGGATGTCTGAGGACACTTAGTAGAAACAAGAAATATCTCTACACAACTAGAAAATGAGTCCATGACCATGAGGAGACATTTAATTTGTCTGACTGTGGGTATATATGTTAAATTGAGCTGCCACTCAGGCCTTGGAATGTACCCTGTAACCTGGTTGGTGTGAAATTGTGGGCTCCAAAATGTAGAACTGTATTCTGTCTGACAACTTTAACAATAGCCAGTAAAGGACTGTAAGTCCTCATAAGTAGGTGTAGATGAAGTTATCCTGTACCTTTCCAGAATCCATGGTACACAGAACCAAGAAAACACACTGAGACTTATAGTATTTGCAAAGTATATGGCCTAATGGCTCAGGCCTCTTATTAGCTGTTCTTATAACTTAAATTAACACATTTCTATTAATCTCTAAGATGCCATGTGGCTGTTTTCTTTCCAGTTTTTTAACAGGTTGCTTCTCACCATGACTGCTGGCAGCATCTCCCTCCCTCACCCTCAACTTCCCAAAATTCTACTCTCTCTTTGTCCCCCTATACTTCCTGCCTGGCTAATGGCTGATCAGCGCTTTATTTATTAACCAATCAGAACAATACACTCAGAGCATACAGAACATCCCTCAGCATTTTGCCTTTTCTTTTGTTCTTCCTTTCAAAAGGAAGGTTTTACTTTGCACATAGTAAAATTACAAATAACAAAACAATTATCAAGCAAGAATTATAGTTAAAAAATCTAGTATATTTTACTTGCAAGATTATCAAAGATATCCTCTCTATCCTATATTTTTGGGGCTAAGTTTTCATATCTAACTTATCTTTTATCATAACTAAGGAAAGGTATAACTATCTAGGCTTCAACTATATCAAAGACCTCAGAAGATTATACCACTACCTGAGAAATATGAGGATGATATAAGTAACTTTCAGGAGTCTTGTGAGAATAGACAGAGACAGCTGGTAGCCTGGACAGACATCCAAAGTTCCTTTATACAGAAGGGGTATGTTTCTCAGCCCACAGACCTAGAGTCTCTCAGTTATTTCTCTTTGTGTCCTGTAGACACAATTTCCTTGAGGAAATAGGAACCTAAACTACCATTTTGCCAAACAAAGTTCAGTGGTCACCTTCCTATGTTTCCTGCATGTTGAGTCACATATTTTATCAATTAGTCCAGGCAAGAACAGTTTCTTGCCCAAATGGATATTTTGCCAAGAAAAAGATTAACTCCATACGGAGTGTCTTCAATGTCCATCCTCCTCTCTGAAGTAATTTGGTGATGCCAGGAACAGACATGTCTAACTGTCCAGAATGTCTAAATTCTTAAAAATATTTTAAATGCCATATTCTGTAGGTCTTAGAAGTGTTTGAATATTACCTATCTAACTGAAATTTGTCTATGTATACCAAGAAAACTTAACATGAATATAAGTTTGAGTATCATAGAAGACTAATTATTAATTGGTATTTTTAATTATCCAGTACAGTCTAAATGAATTACATAAACATAATATCTTAAACAAGAGTAGAAATGTATATACAGTATTACAAAATTAAGTTTAATCTTGTATCAATAACTAAAATCTATTGCAATATAAATCATTTTAAACAAGTTGTTCTTTAAAAGTACATTCAATCATTTACCTGTTCTTCCTATCATATCTATGTCCTATCCCCCATTTTTATTTTTATAAAGAGATTTTATTTAAATCAACCCTTTCTAAATAAAAATATTGCTTTATACCTATCCCCCACCAGAGGGCTCTTTATGGGAAAAAAAAAAGAATCTCTCAACCTCTGTTTTAGCAATATGCTTGGGTTTAGAGAAGGAGTGAGCCATTTTCACGTCCAATGCAAGCTTGGCATATTTGGGAATTTCGGTGCAGCTTCTCTTACTACTTCCTGCTTGATGAGGATGCTCTATTCTTATGGGGATATAAAGAAAATTTTAGGATTATGGAATAGTCCATGGGGTTGTATTGTCTTACAGAAAACTTTCTGTAACTCAGTGGGAATAGGTTAAGCCCACATGCATCGAACCCACCATAGAGTACTTCAAGCCCGCATGTTGCAGGATCTCAACACCCACATGAGACATGTTTCCTGCTCCTGTTAGAATTGGTTAATTTCAGATTTCAGGTGGAAACTCGAGCCATTGGGTGCCGCTTGTAGCTGAAGTTATCCTATTGATGCCCAGCTCCCGCTGCACTCACACACAAGAAAACACAGCAAGACTAATATTATTTACAAACCCTTTGGCCTTATGGATCAGGCTTCTTGTTAACTATTCTCATATCTAAAATGAACCGATTTCCATTAATCTATAAGTTGCCATGTACCTCGTGGCTTAACAGTATTATTACATGTTGCTTCTCAACATGGATTCTGGCAGCATCTCCCTCACTCAGCCTTTCACTTCCACAAATTCTTCTCTCTCTTTGTCCTGCCTATACTTCCTGCCTGTCTACTGGGAAATCATTACTTTTTTTTATTAACCAATCAGAGCGAGACATTCAGAGCATACAGAACATCCAACAGCAGTGGGGCTGTAGGTTCCCTTCTATTAACTGAAACAGAACATGACTATTAGCATGAAAGAGCTGGTGTAGGTACGACAGAATTGGCCTAGTAATAGGAGATGACTGTGAGGATATGGGTTGAACTATATGTATTGCCTGTGGTGAAGGACATGAGCCTGGGCTCTAGACTGCCCACTGTCGTATATGTTAGGTTGATATAGTTATTTACCTTACAGATGACAGAGCTGTCAGTCTGATGAGATTGGCAGTGAATAATTCCTATTACACTTGAGAAATAGGATACTTTTATCTTGACCAATATTTACCCTGAGTTAGTTATGAAATGTCCTTTCTCTGTGAGATGCCCATGCTTTTTCCAGATATGAGTGTGGGATAGGAGGATATGCAAAGTATATTTGGAAGCTGGTGTTGGTGGTACATGCCTTTAATACCAGCACTTTGGAGTCAGACCCAGGCAGATGTCTGTGAGTTTAAAGTTAGTGGGGTCTACAGAGTGAGATTCAGTATAGGCACCAAACTTACACAGAGTTAGCTGTCTTGCAAATCAAAAATAAAAAGCATATTTGGAGTATGTATATCTTTTAGGAATTGGCCCTGTGCCAAATAGAAGGTATAGATGAGAGACATTAGGGAGCTGGAATGAAGATTCCTGAAGCAGAGACTATTGCAATTTCTGGAAAGGATTAATAATGGGGTGAATGAGGGATTAATGCAGGTTCCCTGAGCTGCCTCATAAAAGGAGTAACCCAGGAGATTAAAAAGATCAAACACAGGATTACAAGGAGTCAGCTATTTCTTGAAAGGTAAGAATATCCTGTTTTGTGGAGCATCCTACAAAGGACTGAATTAGATGCTTATATGTGAAGTTATAGCCTAGTACGATATTGTAAAGTTTACACCCAAATAGATCATCTTAGGAGTGGAGAGCTCGATTTTGGAACTTGAGACTCCATAACTCCAACTCTACAAAAAATGTAGAAGAGGAGAGGTGTTAGTTTGAATAACTTACACATATGGGTCACAGAGAAGAATGTAATCTACTAATTGTAAGATGTAAAGGCAATGAGGGAGAAAGAGAGCAAGCCAGAAGCTGGCGAATGATAAAAAAAGTTGTGGGAGGTCCATGAATCTGTGTGTCAAGACAATCCAAGGTAGCTACATATATAGGTAAGTGTCATTATCTGCCCAGGATAAGGAAAAGATATTTTGAGACAGAGGGCTGAGAGGTATTGGAAAGAAGGTATCTTTGAGATCTAGAACTGAGTAGTGTGTTTCTAAATGTGTGTGGATTCTAAAGGGATATTGTAAAGAATTGAGTAAAGTCCAGTCAACAGGATTGAGAGGACCCCTGAAGATCTAATGAGCTGCAGATGTACTAATATTTTATTTGTGCTGAAATGTGGTGATATTTTATTTATGATTTAATAAAGCTTGCCAGAGATCAGGCAGGAAAGGACAGCCATTTTAAGTAAACAAAAATTCAGGTAGCACACTTATCAGACAGGGTCTCTCTGTGTTCAATGCCATACTAGGGAACAGAGCAAAGCATGGTGTCACACTCCTTTAAGGCCAGTACCAAACACAAAGACACGTAGTTCTCTACAGACATACAATGTAAAAAGAGATAGCTGGGCTATTATAGCCAATTAATGGGCATAAGAAAAAGGCAATAAGAGCATGTGTAAGAGGCCAAGTAGCTTGCATTTGGAAGCTGCAGGGTTGGTGAGGTAAGGTTTGCTTGTGACTTTTCCCATTTCCCTGATCTCTAAGTCTTCACCCCTATATTTGGCACTGTGTTTTTTATTTTATGATACCATTTAGAAACTGGTCTACATGCAGGTCTTCAATCAGGAGGTATATTCTATTAGGCTTCTCAACTCTAAGAGATGTTAAAAGGAGAAGAATTTCGATAAAGTAGCATCTTTCTGAGAAGTTCAAGGATAACAGGCTTAAATCCTCTAAGGCTCTGGGGTAAAAGAGTGTACTGAATTTGAGTGATATACCAGGTAGGGTGCTGGAACTGGATAACAATAGAGTGATAGTTTCTAGCAACAGAAGGGTTCTGGCTATCCAAGACCATGGGGTATACATGAGAGATTGAAAGGGAAATGTCATGTCAGAGGTAGTGTGCTGAGTGCCAAGAAGGAGGAGGATAAGAGCTGCTGACAAATCTGGGGTAGGGAAATATGGGCTCTAATGAACTAGAAGCTAGTGCCTTAGCAAAAAAAATTCTTCCCATTAAGCACACAGGGCAGGTTTCCACATACTAAACTGTGTGTAAGAGATATTCCCATGAACATACATTTAAGTCATGGGTTTTGGTGAGGTAAGTTAATATGTCCCTCTACCCAGAAAACAGGGAGATTGGAATGACAGGTAAGACTGCAAAACTCCCACAGGATGCAGTAAGGGCCTCCAGTGTCCAAAGGAGGGAAATGGATTATCCATATATAATAATGGCTACTCTAGCTTTGGGTATGACATGAATGTTGTTGGGTAAGGACCTCGTTAGTTTCAAACATCACTTAACACTGTAGGAGATTGCCTGTATGTTGGTTTTCGATTGATGTCCTAATGCCATCAGTTACACAAGGTCAGTCAACTAACCTATGTCCATATCAATAGCGTTTTAGATGAGGCCCAGGGGACCTACATTGACAGGGGTTGGCTCAAGCCTAGTGGCTTTCTTTACAAATTTAAAAACAGAAACCTGGAGGCCTTCATGTGGCTGTTCAGATAGACTGTGCTAGATTTGACAGTCTTGTTTTCAGGTTTATTCATATCGCACATAGTTATGTCATGCAGGAACATAAAGTATGTAATTAAGCTGCATACAGGTTACATAATCCCATACCATAGGGTAACTTAGTAGGCAAGGACCTGGTATGCCTAAGCTATCTTCCTGACTGATGGACAGAGGATGCACAGTCATGTAGTTAGGGGTTGATTGGTACACATAACACCACAATAGACCATAAGGCAGTAATTTACTGTTGGAGTGAGAACCCATGGTAATTTCATTTTATAATGTTTTCCTTTTTCAGTTTCCTTGCTCCTTTTACAACACACAGGAAGGAGGGAGAGACAGATGAGTCACAGCTCTAATGGAGATGTCCAAAATCATTGCCATCATTTGCTTTCCCTTCTACTTTAGACAGCTCTCTTCTTATTGGTTGTATGTTTGAATATGAGTCAGACAGATGGAATAAAAAGGCTTGCAGTCCACAGTTTCACTAGCCAGGCTTCTGGCTAAATTCCAGCTCGTAGCTGGATTTAGCCAAAGCCTGACTGGAAACAACACAGGAGAGTGATAACTGTCCCAGAGAACTGCAGCAGACAGAGGTAGTAGAAAATTGGAGGAACAGGGTTTGGTGGTATTGCCCACAATCCTTCTCTAAATTACCTGCACCTGCTTGATCTGTCGGGAATGTTTCCTTCTTCTGAAGCCAGTACTTCACCTTAATACCTGACAGAAATCAGTGATGTATTGATCATATGCTCCCTCAGAGGAGCATTAACAAAATGACTGTGTCAGTGACAGTTCTCACTTAGCTACCTGGGTATCTATGAAGATTTCAAAAATCAGATTCCATAAATAAGTGCATTTGGAGAATCTAAAATGTCATATCAGAAATGGTTACCTGAAAGGGAAAATTTGTAGCCCAGAATCACAATCAGCCATCTGCAGGTGGAAATTGAGGCTTTCAAGTAGATAGCCAGGATACAGGGCCAAGTACAGGGTACATGATCACCATCTACTTTCCCTGTGTTGTTCTTCTCTTTTGAGAATTGAATTCTGGGCCTAAGATTCAGTACATCATTTCCTGTCATCCACTTCCAGTTTTGCTGTTTTGGCTGCAGTGCACATTGTGTTTGGAGCGTGAAATTAATCATCAACTCTGAAGGAGATCTCAAAGAGTGCCCAGGATGTGCTTTCCATTGGTGGAATTGAGTTCACTCTCCTTATTGTTTCCTGTGGTTTGGGCCATATCCAACACCCTCCTTTCCCCAGAAATTCTCAAATATAAGCACTGGGAAATATTATTTAGAAAGATTTAGGAGACAGAAACATAAAGAAAATACAGGATAGCTTTGAGAGTGCTTGTATGCTAATGTATCCAGCATCTACTGTCTGTGCCCTTGGGTTGTTAAAACAATGCCAAGGGGCAGAGAAAAGACAACCCCCCTTGCAGAGACAGGTGCAGGTCATCTCCGCCACCTGCACTCAGACCCATGATCCAGTCATCCTCTCTAAGCATACCAGCTGGGTAACGCCTAATGGGCTCCAACAGGTTCCTATTCCAAACAAAATTTGAATGCACACCCTCCACCAGCGGAAGCAAGAAGTGTTAAAAAAAAATTGTCAGTAGAGCAGTTTCTCACCAGTCATCCTGTGGTTATAATCTGGGTCTCAGTTGCTTATGAGCACACTAAAATCCGATTGTTATTTGGTGTCCACAAGGCAGATTGCTCCTGGAATACAAGGAGAGACAGATCCCGTGGAAATTTCCAAAAAAAAGATAGTTTGATTCAAGCATTTCAGACCTGAATCCTCTCAAATGTGCAGCAAGCAGATTCCTCCTTCTGTAGCTATGGCTTCTCTTTAAAGATGTGATCTCTTTTTCTTATTTTGAATTCACTTCAGGCTTTAGGACATGGCATAGGCTAGGGGAGTCCTTCTCTTGCCTTCTTCTGAAACTACTGCTTTCTTTAAGGAAGTAGCAAACCTGTGCCAGTCTTGATGTTCTTCTCTATGGGCAATGAAGTTGATTGATTTCCTTGATGTTTTAGTACCTGGCAGAGACTGGTGAAATCCCACTGTTTCTTCTCCCCTGTGAGATTTACTGTGGGAATGGCTATGGCATTATAATTTTATTCATGAACCATAAAGGCACTGAAAATATAGAGCAGTAACATTTGCAGTCACTTCTCTATCTGTTACCAGATCGAAAAGGAGGAAAAATAAAGTATAGCACTGGAAACTTATTTGTTAATATCCTTTTTTGTTAATATGCCTTTTAGCTATTCACAGTATCAACTTTGCATTCTTGAATTCATTATCACTGTGTTCTTTCAAAAAGCGTCTCTTGAGGGTGATTTGTTCCTAATTTTCAGTCCATTCCTTTACCTAATAAAAGAGAGGCCATTGACTTTATTTGAAGTAAATTAGTTATTGATGATGGCAGACAGGTATTCAATACTTCATTTGATAATAATAAACATACATTTTTCATTTTTTCTTGAATAAATATTTGATTCCTACCCTGATTTTTTGGCCACATATAAAAATTTTATTTGAGAGTTGCTCACTATTTTCTCTTTTAGGATATGTAGCTCATGAGAGTGAGAAATTTTGTTTCTCATCATTTAGTCCACGAACTTGCAGATTAACCTTCAGTCCTTATCACATGCAGTCAATCCCAGTTAAGCTTGTAAATAGCAACAATACCATTTCTGTTCTATGATGACATAAGATTGTAGGTACTTCAAAAATAGTTTATTTTCATCATATTGGGATGTGTAAGTATATTATTGAAATGGTCTTTTAAGCTCCAGTTTGGAGCTAAAGATATAATTTTGTCCATGAAGTAATACAAATAACACATTACTGCACCATTAGTGAGAAAAAACTGATACTATTCATTCTAAAAGGGATTCAGTTTTCACAGTATCTCTTCTATTGTTCTATGATGCATTTCAACAACCTTAAAACATTTATATAAGTATATGTATGTGTATATGCATGAGTTTGCTTATGCATATATATACATATACACAGATACATATGCATGTGTATACTTTCTTGATATAGGTTTTAATTTCATGCATGAGTACTGAATTGAGTTCATTTTGCACTCTCTTTTTCCATTCTGCTACATAATATCTGCACAGTAAATTGTCAAAATAAATATCACTATTTATTAAAAGTATTTTACCAAATTGTACACATAAAAATGTATACATAACTAACTCACAAACTGTACAGAATGTGGTGATAAGGTGTAGTCATTTGAACATTGACCTTTTGTAGTTGAAAGGACTATCAGTGTTAGAGTACAGTATAAATGGATTCTTTCTATCTTAGCATGCAATATTTGTGCAAGATTTTCTGCTAAGTGGGGATCTTGAGTGAGTTTCCATCAATGTTGGCATCACAGTTTGTGGTTTTACTGTGCTACCCATTTTTGGTTGATTCATTGCCTTCATGTATTATTTTGTTGGCACTCAATTTGTCTATTATTTCTGTTTTTTTTTTACTTCCATATCGTTGTTAAGAGACACTGTCTTCATGCAGACATCCTTTTTGTTTTAATATGAACTGTGTCTGACCATTGCATGAAATATTTTCTCATTCAAAGAATAATGTTGAGTTTATGGATTGATCAGTTGACATGAGACAAAACATAAGTTATATGCCATTTGAGTAGATTTGGAGTTCTGTAAATTCTGTAAAATACATTTACTAGATGTAAGTGATGCTATTTTTTAGACAGTAACAGCCAATGTTGCCTGTTGTTATGTGGATAACTATTTATAAGATTGTCAGAAATTATATTCTTTCTGAGAAGTTGCAGATGTTCGGTCTCCTTCTGTGTCTTCTACCTTCCTGGCCATGTGGAATATACTGTTATTATATTCCACAGAGTTTGTGTTCCATCAATGATATATGTCTGCATTTCTGAAAAAGATTTGAGTGAAAACTAGACCTGTTTTTCCATATGAAACCAGCAATACACTTTGAAGGGCAAAATGTTGGCAAATGATGACATTTGAAAGAGCTGGTATGGTCATCAATTTCACCTTATTGCTTTGTCATCCTGTTAGCTGAAATTTTACCTTAATAAAGAAGAATGATTATACGTAGAGATTATAGGTCTATCAATGTCTTAACGGACTGTTTATAACATCCTCATAATGTAAACAATTGTTCAAAAGACGTCCTCTTTAAGAACAAAAATGATCACACATAATTTTACCAAATTCTGTGCTTTTATGTAAAGGAGACTCTTCATCATTTTTCTTGTATGATTTGTGTATGTTTGTTTGCGTGTTTGTGTGTATAACAAAAGAACATCAGAGACAATGGTATATACATATATAATTAAAAACATTCTTACATGTCTACACATTTTTTTGTGTGTGCCTGAATTTTTCTTTACTATATTGTTTTTGACCTCATGAGAAACATCATAATTCCTATGATATTTGCAGTTTAACAAGGCTCAGGTTAGGGTATGGAATGGCACACAACATTAATGGTTGGCTCTTTTCCCCTCCTCCCCCCTCTCTGAGAGCCTATCTTGATGGCTTAGCTATCAGGGGCCATTGTTACTGCTGTAGCTCTGAGAAGCTTTTGGCTCCATTCTGTCACTGAGTAGCATATGTCCCTCTGCTTATAAGCACCATTTAATCCACATGCTTTCAACATATGCTACCATTAGTACTTTTGATCTTGGCCATTCTGACAGGTATCTTAGGGATGGTATCTTACTGGCATTTTGATTTATATTTCCCTGGACTCTAAGGGTGTTAATAATTCTTTAAGTGTATCTAGTTCATTCAGAATTCTTCTGATTAGAACATTCTCTTTAAATCTGTCCCCCATTTTTACTGGCATTATTTGGTAATTTTATGCCTGATTTCTTGTGTTTATTCTATATTTTTTATATCAATCCTCTGTCAGATGTGTAGTTGGAGAAGATTTTTTTTCCTATCCTGTAGGCTGCTGTTTTGTCCTATTGACAGCATTAGAGGGAGGGCCCTAGTTAATTTTCCTAGTAATAGGGAGAGTGGTTCCAAACTGGCCTTCCCCCTTAATCAGATTGGTGACTATACTAAGTGTCTCCATAGAGCCTTCATTCAGTTCCTGATGGAACAAATGCAGAGATGCAGATTCAACATCTGGATTGAGATCTTAGGGTCAAAGACATAAGATAGAAGGATTATATGTACAGGGCAGGCATCAAGAATATAATGAGAAAAACCACATAGACAGAGGACCTGAGGTTTTGTGGGCTCATGGACACTGGAAGGACTGCCAGGGAGCTGGCATGTGACTGAGCTATGCCGTCTGCATCTGGGAGACATTTTTGTAGCTTGGTATTTCATGGGACCTCTAGCATTGGGAGCAGCATATGTCCCTGATGCATGAGTTGGCTCTTGGAAACATATTCTCTATGGTTCAAAGCCTTATTTAGCCTTGACGCAGCACTGAAGAAGTTGCTCCTGCCTCATCTTAATATTAAGTGCTTTGTTGATTCCCAAGAGAGACCTTACCACTTTTGAAAGGAAAGGGAGGAAGGATTGGGGATTTGAGTGGACTTACCTGGAGAGTATGGGAGCAAGAAAGGATGGAAAAATATCATTATTACATGAAATAAAAATTTTAAAAAATTTAAAAAGGCTACATCAGGAAACATGAAACATGAAAAAAATTATATTCATTTAAATTTTTGTTCAGAAAGCTCCTTAAAAGTGTCATGCTCCTATTAGTAGTATGTTCCCAGTCAAGAAGCCTGCTCTTAAATGAGCCATGCATCTGTTTTCCATTAGCAATATCTGTGCTTAGGAAAGCCGTGATCAGTAAGCCACTATTAGCCCTTATTGTGAGTGCTTAGCATCATTTTTGTGGATTTTTTTCAGTCTTATGTATAAATTCTGGACCCACGTAGGAATGCCATTTGTTGCTCGTGTTTTGTGTTCCATCAGACTGTTCCCAAATAACCACACAGAGACTTATTAATAATTATAACTCAAGTTTATTACTAGCTAACTCATACATTTTAAATTAACCCATAATACTTATCTATGGTCTGCCACGTGGAGTGGTTCCTTTTTTCAGTATTGCAAGTTTATATCCTTCTCTCTTAGTCTCTTCTCAATTCTGGGCCTCATCCCTTCTTCACAGAAACATAATTGTCTTGTTCTTCTGCATAAATTTATCCTTCCTAGATTTAAACAAGTCAAGTTCTTTATTAAAACAACCACAATGATATATATCCAGTCATTGTAAAGGAATATTCCATATGCTATCCATGGGATTATTCATACACACCCACCATTTTTTTTAATTGCTATGGAGATATTGATTTCCATCCCTGCTGTCTATCTGAAAAGTTTTACATGAAAATCTATTAGAAGAAATATTTGGGAAATAGACACACACACACACACACACACACACACACATATATATACATATATATATATATATATATATATATATATATATATATATACACATGATATTTAACCATAAGCCATTGAACAACCAAAAAACACACACACCATCACTTTGGCATGTGTGCATAGTTTTCTTAAAATTATTTCTTGCTTTTTGAGGGCAAAGACAACTTTAGTAGGCTCTGAAAATACATTCGGGATTAATTGTCAAGTCTTGGGAAAGGTAGCAGTATCTATTTTCTGCATAATGGAAAAGTGCAGAGCTTGTCTCAGGACTTGATAGAGTTGCCTGTGAATCTGGATCATCTCAGCTAGCCAACTTGAGTTTTCCTGATCAGTTTCTTAATCCGCTTTTCATCCTTGTTTCGCTGAGAGGCTGGTTTCATGGCTTAGCTATCAGGGAACCATGACTACTGTTGCATCTCTGGGAGGGTGATGGTCCATGCTGACAGTGAGTAGCAAACAGCCAAGTGCTTATAAACACCATTTAATCTACATGCTTTTCAACATAGGTTGTCATTAGTGTATTCGTTTTTGGCCTTTCCTGACAGTTATAAAATAAAACAAAATAAATGACATCCAAGTGTCTGTCCTACTTTGCTACTGCCCAATCAGAATTTTATTTATACAGAGCGATATCCACAACAGTTTAAACTAGAAATTTGAAAGTTTTATTAGACTCACAGACAGAAATTGATGAAGCAGAATATGTCAGTAGGTACAGGGGAACCTGAAGACAGAATCAAGAAGAAGAAAAAAAAATAAATGGTATTCCCAATCCAGAGAGACTGAGTACAGTTGTGGGAAAAAAAAAACTCATTTTTCTGGAATTAGTGACAAGGCATCAATTATGATGGCCCTGTTTGTTTCACTGTGTATGATGAAAAATTTCTCTTTGTGATGGCAGGATAAAAGGTTTCTGGGAGGAGAGATGTATTCAGTGGTGGAAGCCCTCAAGCTTATAACCTGGGTGTTAAAAGAATAACCTTGAAGGGTACCTACCATTTAGAGGAAAGTGATGAGTGTTGCTAGCCTGCAGGGGAAAGAAGCCTTGATCCCCAATGTAGATTGGGGGTGTGCATGGATTATCATATGGCTGAGTTAAGGAGTGTCAGCAAAATTCCACAGCAGACAGCTGATGTGATAGGGTAGAGGAGTGATAAGGTGATCATGGGAAGGTGATGGTTTGGATAGGAGTTCAGCATTTAAAGCTGGCCTCCCATACATGTGTTCACATGGTGTAATCCAGCTACATGAAGTTTACATAATCACATACCATAGGTTAACTTAGAAGGCAAGGCCCTGGGATGACTAAACTATCTTCCTGACTGATGAAGACAGGATGCCCAGTCATGTAGATTTGGGGTGGCTTGGGTTCATAACACTACAAGACACCATCACTCTGTTTCCTACTGTTAGTTGCAGGCAGAATCCAATGTGAATATATTCTATCCTGTGTTCGTTTTCACTTTCCCTGTCCATTTTAGAACACAGAGAGAGGAGGGAGACAGAGATGAGTCACAGCTCTGATGGAGATCTCCAAATTCATTGCTGTCATTTGCTTTCCCTTCTACTTTAGACAGCTCTATCCTTATTGGTTCCTGGTCTATGTGTGTTTGAGTATGAGTCAGACAGATGGAATAAAAAGGCTGGCAGTCCCCAGTTTCAGTAGCCAGGCTCCTGGCTAAATTCCAGCTGGTAGCTGGACTTTGCCAAAGCCTGACTGTAAATAACACAGCAGACAGAGGCAATAGAAACAAAGGATAGGCAGGGATTGGGTCGGATTTCTGACACTTCTGCTCTGAGACACCTGCATCTGTTTGCTCTGCTGGATATGTGATCCTTCCTCTGAATCTACTGCTTCAGCTTTAATATTTGTGGTCACTACCTAAGATTTGAATCCTCCACTATCTGCAAGGATGGCTTACATTGGGAAAAAAAAACCTGACAGAAACCAGGGATGCATTAATATTATATCCCCTCAGAGGAGCCATTAAGGAAATGACTGTATCAGTGACAATTATCACTTAGCCCCCTGGGACTCTATGAAAATTTCAAGTGTCAGATTCCACAAATAAGTGCATTTGTGGAATCTAAAATGGTATATGGGAAACTGTTATCTGAAAGGTACAATTTGCATCCCAGAATCACAATAAGCCATCAGCCTGTGGAAAGTGAGGCTGTTAGGTAGATAGCCCGGAAACAGGGACAAGTACCTGGGTATGTGATCAACCTCTAATTACCACGGGATGCTTTTCTCTTTTCAGAATTGCATTCTGGGCAGTCTAGCATTCATTACATCATTTCCTGTCTTCCACTTTCAGTTTTGTTGTTTCGGCTGCAGTGCACATTGGTTTGGGAGGGTGAAATGACTCAGCAGCTCTGAAGGAGATCTCAAAGAGTAACACAGGATTTGCTTTCCATTGCTGAAATTGAGCTCAACCTCCATATTGTTTCCTGTGGGTTGGGCCATGCCCCACCCCCTCATTTGTCCAGAGGTTTCTCGAGTAGAACCTGCAGGAAGTATTATTTAAAATGATATAGGTAAGTGAATCAGATAGAAAATACAGGATTGCTTTGAGAATGCATGTCTCCTAATCCATCCAGCATACTGTCTCTGCCCTAGGTTATTTAAAGGAAGGCCAAGTTGTGGAGAAAGGACCTCACCTCTGTACAGAAAAGTGTAGACCATCTCAGATTCCTGCCCTCAGGGCCATGGTCCAATCATCCTTCTAAGTAGAAGTGCTAGGTAAAGACTAAATTAGCTCTATCAGGTTTCTGTTACAAACAAAATTTGAAAGCACACACTCCTCAATCAGAGGAAATGGGAGCAAATAAAATTTTTAGCAGAGCATGTTCTCACCAATCAGCCTCTTGTTGTATTAAGGTTCTCAGTTTCTCATGGATATAATTATAATCTGAATTTACATTGGCACAGAAAATGCAGCTTGTTCCTTACATAGAAGGGGAGACAGACTCCATGGAAATTAGCAAAGTCAAAGATTGTATGTTTCCTAGGATTACAGATCTGAGTCACATGATCCTGTCAAATGTGTAGCAAGCAGATGCCTGCTTCTGCAGCTACAGCTTCTTTTTAAAGATGTGGGCTCACTGTCTCCGTTTGATTTCACTTCAGGTTTTTGTATCTGGCTGAGACTTGGGGAGTCCTGCTCTTTCATTCTTCTGAAGCCACTGCTATCCTTAAGGGTATGGCATCCCTGTATCTGTATTGATGTGCTGCTCTAGAAACAAGGGAGTTAATTCTCTTGAGCCTTTATTATCTGGCAGAGAGTAGTGAAATCCTACCCTTTCCTCTAACCTGGGAGAGTTATTGTGGAAATGGCAATAGCATTTTAGTTTTATTCAGAAAACGTAGAGTCATTGAAAATATGGAGCATTAATATCTGCAGATACTTCTCTATCTGTCACCAAAGGCAAAATGCATTGAAAAATAAAGCATATCACAGGAAACGTACTTCTTATAACATGTTGCCATTTAGGTAATCACAAATTCAAATTTGCATTCTTGGTTTGCATTATCAAAGTGTTCTGGCATTCAGAATATCATGTAGGTGATTTTTCCTACTTCTCAGCCCATTCCTATGTATGAAACCAAACAGGTCATTAGCTTTGTTGTAAATCAATTATTTATTGATAATGACAGAGACATATTCAATACTTCCCTTGATAATGATAAACACCAATGATTCCTTTTTGTTGAATATTTCTTTTAGTATGCTTTGAAGCAGTGCAGAACTTATCTCCCCTCAGACTCTGAATTCCTATGTCTGATAGTAAATTTAATAGTGGAAAACTATGGTATGTTGGAATCAGCAACAACCTCTGAATCTTTTGAAAGCATTCTGCCATCTTTTCATTACAAATATCTGTGATTCTCAGGTAGAGATGAACACATTAAAGATCAGAACATGGTGCTTTTAAGTGTCTCACGCTCTTTAGAAAACCCTTGTCTGTAATCATTGTGTTGTTTCCCAATTATTGCCTGAAGTAATATCTCTTATTAGGGCCAAGTGATGCATATATATTTGAGTACATCAATGTTATTAGGACTCTATTTATTTCTATATGACTCTGGCAGAAGGAATAAACTATTTTTGTAAAATCTGTCACCATTCTGGTCTCAGGTTCCTGGCCCTTTTCAAACCCATGCTCCTTTTTTAATTTTTATTACATAACTTTTGATCAAGTATATACATATGTTAGTCATCTATTACATTCAATATGAGGCAGAACCTACAATCATTTTCATAACTTTAATTTTTTAAACCTGCTTTAAAATTTTTGGTCAAACATATAAGTATCACCAATATTCATGTTAATTTTTTTTCTTATTTTTATGCTTCTTTTAGCACACATATTATAAAATCTATTCAAATTAAAGAAATAGACAAAAACAATCATTAAATATGGAAATTATTGTGAAAACAATGTAATCAATTCAGTGTTCATTGGTTATTGAACGCTTATATACTCAGTACAGGATTATGTTGATCATACATGTAATTAAGTTTGAAGGGATATAATTTGGAGTGTGAAGAGAGACAGAAACTTATTGGGTTGGGGTGTATGGAAAATATTGTGACACAGGAATGCCTAGTTCACATATGTCTGGAAATGTTTGATGATATAACTGCACAAAACACAGAGACATGTACATGTTTGTGCCTTTGTTGATTTGTTATTCTTTAATATACCTTTTGAGCCTTGGGACAAACAACTGCCATATATTATTAACAAAGGTCCAATGTCATGGTATTCTCATAGAGGTCATGCCAAAATTAAAAAACTGCAACTTAAATTTGGTGGTTTACTGTTCTCTGTGATTCTATCTGCAGGTGATCATACATCCTCCTATGGCCTCAGTGTGTACTTACAGACAGGTGCACACACAATATTATAATAGCAATTTAAAAAATTCACATTCATCATAAGCAAGCGCTTATTCAGGTCAGACATTTTGAGTCATAACACACTCTGATGTATACGAACATTTAAAATACCTTAAGAAATATGACAGGATGTTTTATTTTCATGGTGACAACATCTCTCCATTCATTTATTTTTATTAAATATAAGGCTTTGATTTTTCTGGTGCTCATCCTTCCCTACAAACTCCTGATAAGCCTGTGGAGGTGGCTTCCCACCAACTCCACAGTTCCCCAGCATTTTATTGAGTAAGAGCATCAGGACATATTAGGATTAGAAGGATTTAGATTGTGGAGATAAACAGATCGAAAATACAGGATAGCCTTGAGAGGGCCTGCAACCTATCTCAATGGGCCCTGACACTGTCTGTCCTAGGGTATTTATAGAAATTTAGTGCAAAGACAACCCCCCAGCACAGCCAAATGCAGAACAGCTCAGATACTTGCACTCAGGTCTGTGGTCCAATCATCCTCTCTGCAGAACTGAGAAATGTGAGAAGGGTGCCAGCAATTTTGTAGTCTTGCCAGAGTAGACAAAGACAGCTGGCAGCCTGAACAATCATTCAACTTTCTCCGTAAAGACAGGGCATCTGTCTTGAGTCCACAGATCTAGAGTCTCTGAGTTACTTCTCTCTGTGTCCTATAGAATATCTGGCAGTTTCCTCTGTGAAGTAGGAACGTCAAGGATCATTATGCCAAGCCAAGTCCTGTGGTGACATTTATTAGTAATATGCTTGTGTTTAGAGAAGGATTGAGCCAATTCTCTCCCCAAATCCAGCTTGGTATATTTAGGAATTTGTGTATAGGTTCTCATACTACTTTCTGCTAGATGAGGGCACTGTATTCTTATGAGGACACAACGAAAATTTTAGGATTGTGGAATACTTCGTGCGGCTGTATTGTCTGAGCCAATCCTCTTGAAAATATTCTGGATGTTGAATCATCTATGCCCTGATGTCATTGGAGACCTTTCAGGGGGTCTTGGAAGGTCAACATGATGTATCTTAATCTTGAACAAATCCATAGCCTCTTGTTTTCTGTGGAAACAAAAGTGGAGTCTTTTTTTGAATGCAATCCTTAGATCCAAATGTTGAAGTCAGAATACCTTTAAAATATACATATTACTTTAACTCAGCATCCTTTACAAACAAATGACTGTCTGCAGTTAAAATGTTCAAAGACAGCACAGTACAGATTCTCTGTATAATATCTATCCTTACGTGGCTTATTTTTTATATTACTTTTAATTTCTCTTTAAATATTTTATTCATTAAAACTATCTATTTCTTCACATAACTGCATATATTCATGGTTATCTCTCTTTCAATCCTATATACACTTTTACACACATTGTAAATTGTTTCATTTAATCTGTCTTATTGTGAACCTCCTGATTAAAATTGCAACCTTACTAATACTGAAACAGCAACTGTGGCTTTAGAGAAGCCAGGATCACAGCCAGACTTCGGGAGGCAGTGGGTCTATTCCTCTATCAAAGCAGCATGTAGCTCTGATACCTTTTTTTTGTCTGTACAAGCAAAGGCTAAATCCACCATACAGTGTAATGTGCAGCTTTTAGATATCTCATTTTTTTTATTTTACAATACTATTCAGTTCTACATAACAACCACAGATTCCCTTGTTCTCCCCCTTCCTGCCCCCCTCCCCTTGCCCGCAGCCCACCCCCCATTCCCACCAGCTCCAGATCAAGGCCACCCCCGAGGAGGACTGAGATCGACCTGATAGACTCAGTCCAGGAAGGTCCAGGCCCCTCCTCCCAGACTGAGCCAAGCATCCCTGTATAATTCACAGGTTTCAAACAGCTATCTCATGCCATAAGCCTGGTACCACTGCCTAGATGCTTCCCAAACAGATCAAGCTAATCAACTGTCTCGCCTATTCAGAGGGCCTGATCCAGTTGGGGGCCCCTCAGCCTGTGGTTCATAGTTCATGTGCTTCCATTCATTTGGCTATTTGTACCTGTGCTTTATACAACCTTGGTTTCAACCATTCTCGCTCATATAAACCCTCCTCTTTCTCGCTAATTAGACTCCCAGCGCTCCACCCGGGGGCCTAGCTGTGGATATCTGCATCCAGATTCCTCAGTCCTTGGATGGTGTTTCTGGCCCAACTATTAGGGTGTTTGGCCATCCCATCACGTGGGAGATCCCACCTGGATCAAGAACAGAGAGGGAGAACAAGGAATAGGAGACCATGGTAAATGAAGACCACATGAGAAAAGGAAGAAACAAAGTGCTAAAGAGGCCCACAGAAATCCACAAAGATACCCCCACAAAAGACTGCTGGCAATGGCTGAGAGACAGCCGGGACTGACCTACTCTGGTGATGGCATGGCCAAACACCCTAAAAGTTGGGCTAGATATCTCATTCTTGCCATGCTACATCAAGGCCACACACCACAAACCTTCCATAGAGTAGGTCCAGCCCCCAGGCTACAGGTAACTTGAAATAGACAACTAGGAAGATGTTTTTTGCTCCATTTTGGAATCTTCTTTCCCACCTTCTAGGTGCAAACTCTGGCCTCAATTCTGGCACCATTTGTATCTTGAGTTTTCCTGTGTATACCTGGCTCCTGCAGATGCTCAGAACCAAATAAACACAGAGATTTATGAACTCTATGATCATGGTAAATTTCTTGATATCTAGTTCTCTTTTATTATTTTATAATTTGATTCCCATGTCCTCCCTCCTCCTGCCTAACCCCCCCTGCGTGCAACCCCCAGCCCATGCCCCATTCCCATCTATCCAGAACAAGGACTCCCCTGGAGATGGATTCAGCTCAACCTGGTATTTCAGTCCATGAAGTTCCAGTCCCCTCCTCCCAGGCTGAACAAAGTGTCCTTGCATAGGCCCCATGTTCCAAACACCCAGCTTATGCACATGTCTAATTACACACAGTGGATATCAGAATAAAAATATTCTGAATCCCCGTCTATATGTGAAGGATGGGGCCACACTTTTTCTAAGGTTTCAGTGCAGGAATGAGATGGAGAATGGGCAGGGTTTGACTGAGGAAGAAGGCTTGTAACAGGAAGGGTTGGGAGCACTGGAAAATAAGTGTGGCATCTACCAGTAACACTACAATGAGAGAAAGAACTCAGGAAGGATGTAAAGTTTGTAAGACTTCATAAATTAAATGATGGGACAGGTTATAGTAGGAGAAGTTAGGTAAGAGTGATCCACAGAAAAGTTTCTTTGATTCCACAATAA
The DNA here is from genome assembly GCF_004664715.2 of Peromyscus leucopus. Taxonomy (NCBI): domain Eukaryota; kingdom Metazoa; phylum Chordata; class Mammalia; order Rodentia; family Cricetidae; genus Peromyscus; species Peromyscus leucopus. Next base: position 132,739,751 of record NC_051063.1, on the reverse strand, counting down.
AGAGCTAAGCTGCGGCTAAAGCTCAAATACAAGTTACCCATCCCTGAGTGGTGATGTCTAGGTTTTTCGTTTTACAGATATGCTGTACATGCCAAATTGGGTCCCAGATGATGTCCTAGGGCCCCAAGTGCTTAATTCTCTCTTTCTGTTACATAGCGAAGGAAATCCACGACAGGTAACGGCTACACAGACAAAACTGATTTCTAAAAACCAAACCAAACAAAAACAAAACAAACACACAAATAAACCCTATTCCTGGGTTTGAGATCTCTCTTCTTATTGGTTCCTAATCTATGTCTATTCGAATAGGAGGCTGTCAGATTGAATAAAATAGTGCACTGAAGGGTTTTACCAGCTAGGTTCCTGGCTAAAGTCCAGCCCTTCAAATTAGACATTTGAAGGAGCTGGTAAAGTCATCAAATTTCCCGTGTTTTTTTTTGTAGTCCTGTTAGATGCAATTTTACCTAAATAAGGCAGGATGAGTATATGTGAACAGAACAGATCTATCAATTGCTTAAGGGATTGTTATTAAAATACTCATAATGTAACCAATTTTCAAAAGAACCTCTTTTTTAAGGACAACATTGATCTCACATAATTTTACCAAATTCTGTGCTTTTATGTACAAGGAATCCTCAGTATTTCTGTTGTATGATGTGTATGTGGATTAAAAAAGAACAACAGAGACGCTGGTATGTGGTTCATTTTTAAGCACACTGTTACATGTCTAGACATTTTTTTGACTGAATATTTCTTTACAGAAATTCTGTATTGTTTTTGACCTCATGAGACAAATCCTAAACTCCTATGATAGTGGCAGTTTAACAGGAATCAGCCTAGTGTATGTGTTGTCACATATCATTTCTGGTTGGCTTTTCATCCCTGGTTCCTTGAGAGCCTAGCTTTCTGGCTTAGTTATACAGGATTGCTGCTGTAGCTCTGGGAACTTGTTGGTCCATGCTGACAGAGAGGAGAAAACTGCCAACTGCTTATAAACACCATTCAATCTACATGCTTTTCAGTAAATGCTGTCATTAATATTTTGTTCTTGGCCTTTCAGAAGGGTACAAAAATAAAACAAAAAGAAACAACATCCCTGTGTCTGTTCTGAAGTACTATTTATCTGTGATTAAGACAAATCATTACAGACTTTAGAATCTGAGAGATATTTGGAGGGTCCTGCTCATTACTCTCTGTTATTCTTTTTTTGGGAACTGTTTTCCCTTTGAAAGAAACTTGAGGTACATTGAAACCCACTATCAGAGTATATTAAGCAAAGCAAATAGGGAAAAGTTGCATAGGATTATGGAAATAACCTTTGTGTTTATCATGCAGAGGAATTGGTGGAACCTGCTTTTGTGGGACTTCCCAATGTGGGCATATGAGTCTATGAAGCTATGCCATGCTTGTACCTAGATAGGTTACATGTTCATGCTGCTGGCAAATTATGTGATCACACAGTACATGTATTACTTACAACATAAGGTCCTGTGGTGACTAAACATTTTTCCTGGCTGTAGGAATGTGCATGTTTCAACATGCTGCTGGGAGTGTGGCTAGGAAGTATAACAATCTAGAATCATTCTTATAAAAAAATAAGGGTTTAGGGGATAAAGGTAAATGAGCATGGGGACAGATAGTCTCCCAGAAATGCTTTCATCTTGCTAAGTGTGCATTGTTTGATTTTGTGAGTATAGAGGGTTTTGAGGTAGGTGGGCATTGTCATGCAGTAAATTGTGTTCCACAGTTTATACTCTTAGGACTATTCCATTGCTTCTTGGATTTGCTGTGAGAATCTGACAAGTTGCTGTCCAGTAAGAAGAGAAAGTTTAGGAAAAAATTATTGGGGGAGGTCCACATGGGGTCCTACATGGAGCAAGGAATATCTTGATATCAAAATACTTTGAATGATACAATTCTGAAGTGAATGTTTTAAACTGTCTCTGTAGTTCCAACGTGACTCTATACATTGGAAGTATTTTTAAACATATTACTAGACAAACAGAGGGAATTTAAAATCTTCTTCTGGTTGCCATGATATTATAAATTTTTGTAACTCTGCTATCAGATTTTTATTTGTAGAATGTCAGGCAGTATCCTCTATGAAGCAGGGACCTAAAGGACCATTTTGCCAAACAAAGTTCAGTAGTCACCTTCCTGTGGTTTCTGCATGTCCAGTCATACATTATTTAATTATTCCAGGCAAGAGCAGTTTCTTGCCCACATGGATATTTTATTTTTTGCCAAAGAGAAGATAAACTGAATATGGAGGGTCTTCAATGCCCATCCTCTTCTCTGAAGTAAATTGTTGACGCCAGCAGCAGACATGGCTCACTGTAATGATCTTCCAAATTTTTAAAATATTTTAAGTGCCATATTCCTTAGGTCTTTGAAGTGTTTGAAGTTTTCCTACCTAACTGAATTATGTCTATGTATACCTAGAAAACTTAACATGAATATAAGTTTGACTATCATAGACTAATTATTAATCTGCAGTTTTTAATTATCCAGTACAGTCTAAATGAAATACATCAACATAATATCATAAAGAACACTAAAAACATACACACACTATAACCTAATTAAGTATAAACTTGTGTCAATAACTAAAATGTATTGCAATGTAAAACCTTTTAAACAAGATGTTTTTAGAAAGTAGATTCAATAATCTACCCTTTCTTCCTATCATATCTTGATCCTATCCCACATTTTTATTTTTTGAAAGATATTACATTTAAAATCAACCCTTTATAAATAAACATATTGCTTTTTTTATATCCCCCACCAGAGGGCTCTTTATGGGACAAATAATATTTCAAGCATTGTTTTAGCAATATGCTTGGTTTTAGAGAATGAGTGACCTAATTTTACCTCCAATGCCTATTGGTATATTTGGGAATTTGGATGTAGCTTCTCAAAATATTTCCTGCTAGACGAGGGTGCTGCATTCTTTTGGGGACATAAGACAATTTTAGGATCATGGGGTAGTTCCTGAGGCTTTATTGTCTTACAGATAATTCTGTGTAACTCAGTGGAATAGATCAAGGCCACATGCCTAGAACCCACCATAGAGTAGGTCAAGCCCACATGTTGCAGTATCTCACTACCCACATGAGACATGGTTCCTGCTCCTTTTAGAATTTGTTATTTTCAGGTTTCAGATGAAAACTCAAGCAGTGGTGTGCCATTTGAAGCTGAAGTTATCCTATTTCTACCCGGCTCCCGCTGCCCTCGACACAAGGAAACACACTGAGACTTATATTATTTACAAACTGTATGGACTAATGTCTCAGGATTCTTCTTAGCTGTTCTTATATGTTAAATTAGCCCCTTTCAATTAATCTGTAAGTTGCCATGTGATATCTGGCTTACCAGAATCATTACATGTTGCTTCTCATCATGGCATCTGCCAGTATCTCCCTCACTCAGCTTTCCACTTTCATGAATTCTCCTCTCTCTTTGTCCTGGCTGTACTTACTGCCTAGCTACTGGAAAATCAGTACTTTATTTATTAACCAATCAGAGCAATACACTCAGAACATACAGAACATCCCACTGCAGGTAGGCTATAGTTTCCGGATATGAAATGAGAAAGAGCAAGACTATTAGGGTGAATGAACTGGTATAGATAGGACAGAATTGGCCTAGTGATGGGAGATGACTGTGAGGATGTGGGTTGAAATATTTGTATTGCCTGTGGTGAAGGTCATGAATCTGGTATCTAGATTGCCACAGTCCTAGCTGCCTGGTTAGTACAGTTATTTCCCTTAGAGATGATAGAGCTGTCAGTTTGATGAGAGTGACAGTGAATGTTTCCTATTACATTAGGGAAATAGGAAGCTTTTATAATGACCATTATTTGGCCTGAGTTTTCCTTTTGTTGTGAGAATCCTGTGCTTTTTCCAGATATGAATGTGGGACAGGATATGAAAAGTATATTTGAAGCTGGTAGTGGTGGCACATGACATCACTCTCTTTCTGTTACATAGACAGAGAAAGTAAGAGTTGATCAGGGAGGGGTATTGCAGTGTCCTGAAGCAGATCCAATTGGAACTTCTGGAAAGGAATAATAACAGGGGGCATGAGGTGTTCATGCTGTATGCCTGAGCTGTCTCATATACGGAGTGAGTAAGAAGATTAAAAAGATGGAATGCAGAACACAAGGAGTCAACTATTCCTAAAAATGAGAGAATATCCTGTTAGGTAGAGCAGCCTGCAAAAGACTTAATTAGATGTTTTCTATCTGAATATATAGCCTAGAATGTTGTGGTAATGTTTACACTCAAATAGGTGACCTGAGGAGTGGTATTTGGATTTTGGAACTTGAGTCTCCATAAGTCCAGTTGTACAAAATTTTACAAGAAGGGAGGAGTTAGATTGACTAACTTAAATTATGGGCCACAGAGTAGACTGTTATCTACTTATTGTATTAGTTAAAGCCAATGAGGGAGAAGTAGAGCAAGTCAGAATTTGGGAACTGATGAAATAGTTGTGAGATGTCCATGAATCTGTGTGTGTAGACAGTCCATGTTAGCTACATATAGAAGTAAGTTTCCGGGTCTGTCCAGGATATTAAAAGATATTTTGAGACAGGGGGTTGAGAGGTATAGAAAAGAAGTTATCCTTGAGATCTAGAACTGAGAAGTGTGTGGTTTCTGAAGGGGGAGGGTAAAGAATTGTGTAAAGATTAGGCATTACAGGATTGAGAGGGCCACAGCAGATTTAATTAACTGCAGGTGTAGTGATATTTTATTAATGCTGAAAAGTAGTGATATATTATTTATGCCTTATTAAATTTTGCTGGAGATCGGGGTGGGGGGAAGGCCAGTGATATTATGTAAACAAACATTCAGGCAATGCACAGCCTCAATTAGAACACTTACAAGACATGGTCTCTGTGTGTTCAAGGCCATAATAAGGTATAGAGCAAAACATGGTGACACACTCCTTTAAGGCCAGTACCAAATATAAATACATAGAGTTCTGTACAGGCATAAAATGTAAAAAAGGGATCGCTGGGCTAATACAGCCAATTAAAGGGCATAAGTGCAAGGCAATAAAGACATGGGCAAGAGAGCAATTAGCTTGCATTTGGAAGCTGAGGGGTTCTTGAGGTGAGGCTTACTTGTGCTTTTTCCAATTTCTCTGATCTTTAAGTCTTTCACCCCTATATTTGGCATCGTGTTTTTTATTTAATGAGACCATTTATAAACTTGTCTACATGCAGGTTTAAATCAGGTGGTATATTCTATTAGGCTTCTTAACTCTAAGTTTGGAGGTTTTAAAAGGTGAAGAGTTTGTATGAAGTAGCATTTTTTTCTGAGAATTTCAGGGATGATAGGCTTAAGTCCTCTAAGACTCCGGAAAGAAAGTGTATACTGAGATTGAGTGATGTACCAGGTAATGTGCTGGAGTTGGATAACAATAGATTGAGGGTTTCTAGTAAGAGAGGGGTTCAGGCTATCCAAGACTATGGGGTCCACATGAGTGATTGATAGGGAAATATCATGTCAGATTTAATGGGCTGAGTGTCCAGGAGTAGGAAGAGGAGAGGAATTGCTGACAAATCTGTTGTAGGGAAATGTGGGCACAAATGAAATAGGAGCTAGTGCCTTAGATAAAAATCTCTTCCCATTAGGGGCAGAGGGCAAGTTTGCACAAACAAAACTGTGTGTAAAAGATATACCCCTGAAAATCCATTTAAGTCTTAGTGTTTGGTGAGGTGCATAAGGCTGTCCACCTACCCAGACAGCATGGAGATTGGAATGACAAGTAAGACCCCAAAACTCTCATATGATCCAATAAGTGCCTCCTGTCCCCAAAGGAAGGAAATGGGTCATTCCTATATAATAATGGCTAATCTATGTTTTAGGTATGACAGGACTTTGTTGGGTACCGAACTGTGTATCTTCAATTGTTCATTGCCCAGGGGAGAAGATTGCCTGTACTTTGGTCTTCTAAGGTGGAGAGAGAGAGAGAGAGAGAGAGAGAGAGAGAGAGAGAGAGAGAGAGAGAGAGACAGAGACAGAGACAGAGAGAGACAGAGAGAAGAATCATGGAACATGTGTGTATTTTTACTTTATTATCAATCAGGACTTTTATTTTCACGTGAGACAAAGCATAAGGACACATGTGATTGATTACTGAGGCCATTTAACAGTGAGGGATTATATACTATAGTCTGTTTTTATTATTTTTTTTGTAGAGTCCAAGCTCTACTTTTGTCTTGAGGTCTAAATACCTCTGGTTATTGTTTCTTACCACTTGGGTATATCTTGATGTTCCTTTCACCACAGGCTCTATGCCAGATGGTGGTCCTGTTACAATTAGCTGAGCAGTTAACTAGAAATTTGAATGTTTTATTAGAGTCACAGACAGAAATTGATGGAGCAGACTATGTCCTTAGGGACAGAAGAACTTTAAGACAGAATCAAGAAGAAGAAAAAAATAATTGGTATTCCCAATCCAGAGGCATTGAGAACAGTTGTGGAATAAACCTCATTTTTCTGGAATTAGTGACAATGCATTCATTTTAATGTATCTGGAACTTAATAAGTGAACAGGGCCCTGTTTGTTTCACTTTGAATGATGAAGAATTTCTCTTGGGTAAGGGAAGGATAAAAGGTATCAGGCAAGAGAGATGTTTTCAGTGGGGGAAGTCCTCAAGGTAAAAAGAATTACCTTGAAGGGTACCTACCATTTAGAGGAAAGTGATGAGGGTTGCTGGCCTGCAGGGGAAAGAAGGACCAGATACACAATGTGGACTGGAGGTGTGCATGGATTATCACTTGTCTGAGGTAAGTAGGGCCAGCAAAATTCCATAGGAGACAGCAGACGTGATAGAGTAGAGGAATGAGCAGGTGATCAGGGAGGGGTGATGGTTTGTATAGGAGGCCAGCATTCAGAGTTGGTCTCCTATACATGATTTCAAATTGTGGAATTGACAGGGCCTGCTTGGGAAGTCAACAGAGCCTGACAATAGCTGGTGACAATAATTTCAACCACTCAGTGTGAAGTTGTTCTGGCAGCTTAAAAAGAATATTTTTTTAAAGAAATATTGGTATGCTTTAACTTCCCTGAAGACTTCGGAGGGTAAGTGATATGAAAATTCCATTGTACATTAAGAGCTTTAGATATGATCTGGTAAATCTTGGAGGTGAATTCCAGACAATTACTAGACTCAAGAAAGACCAAGATCCCAAATAGGCAGATTATCTCCAAGAGGTGGATGTCAGTTACTGTCTAAGACCATTTATTAGTAACTAGAAATGCCTATATCTAACTGAAAATGAGTTCAAGACCATGAGCCGATATGCAGTTCATCTGACAGTGGCCATAAGAGTAATATCAAGCTGCCAGTCAGTTCCTCCAAAGGAACTTCTAGCCTATTGTATGGAGAAGTCTGGCTCAATGTTTGTAATTGGGATTTGACTTTGGTAAATTTCGCAGTAGACATTAATATTTCTTAGAACTGTAAGTCCTCAGAGGTAGGATGTAGGTGGGCTTTCATGAATTGAGACAGGGCATGATTATTAGTATGAAAGAGCTGATGGAGATAGCACAGAATTAGCCTAGTGTCAGGAGTTGACTGTGATGATGTGGGCTACTTTGTATGGATTTCCTGAGATGAAAGTGGCAAGTCTAGGCGCTTAAAGGCCAATCTTCTAGCTACCTTGTCAACCTGATTTATTCTCCAAGAGATGATGGAACTGTTGAATGCTTAGATTGACAATGGATGATTTCTATAGCTTTTGGGGATGGAAGGATTTGAGCATGGCCATTATTTGGCCTTAGTTAGATATGAATCCTCTCTTTGCTGTAAGGAGTCTGTTCTTTTTCCATAAAGCAGCATGGGACAGTATGTTATTAAAAGCATATTTGGAGACTATATAACATTTAATGATTACCTCAGGTCCAATTGGAAGGAACCCAGGAAGCTACCATCTGAGCATGTTGGTTAGTAATGTGTGGATAATGCCTGTAATTCTGCCACCTCGGCATATGACACTAAGTTATAACACACTTTAGGTGTCTACTCATGTGAAAAGCAGCTGAATCTGTTCATCATGTATAAGTGGCCTGAGGCAATGTGCTCTCCAGTTTATGTAAAGAATTGGGCAACATAGTTCCTCTAGGTTTCAGTACAGGAAAGAGATAGAGAATGATCAGGGTTAGGTTGAGGAAGGTGGCTGGAAATATGAAGGGATGGACAAGACTGGAAAGTAAATGTGGCATTTTCCAGTATCACCACCTGGAAAGAAAGATCTGAAGAAGGAGATGATGTTTGTAAGGCTTTATAAGTTATGAGATGGGACAGGTTACAGTGGGAGAAAAGAGTTGTGACTGACCGAACATTAGTTTCTTTGATTATCAAATAAGGAGCTCAGCAGCTGCTAAAGCATGAATGCATGGTGACAATTCCTGTGTGGTGAGGTATAGGTTTTTTTTTTTTTTGATAGGTGTGCTACAAGTGTAAAAGTGGACACAGATAATGGCCTTGGGCACCCAGGGAATAACTCTATCTTTCTGGTACATAGAGGGAAGGGCTGAATTATGTCTGGAAGGTTTAGTGGCAGCATTTTGAAAACCTGCAAGGGGGCAGTTCCTAAATAGATCCTAGGACTATGGAGGCATACCCAGGCTGAACTTGGTGAGCTAGATGCCAGCATGTTCTAGAGAAGGAAATCCAGGACAGGTACCAAAGCTACACAGAGCAACCCAAATTCTAGAAAACAAACAAACAAACAAAAACAGAAAAAAACAGAAACAAAACTACCACAGAGAGAGCTGTCAGATGTACTTGGCAGCCACGAGTCACAATCAGAAAAGTGCCTATGGGAATGGAGCCTTTCTTGTAGATAGGTATATTTTAAGACAAAGCAGCTGAAAACTTGCTCAGCTCACCAGCCAACATCAGTCAGGTATCTACTTTTCACTGGAGGCAGAGCCCAGAGTAAATTAAATTTCATCCTGGGCTCCTCGTTCAGTTTCCATGCTTCTTTAAGAACTCAAGGGGGGATAAATGAGTCAGCACTTCTGACAAGATCTCCAAATTCACTGATATCACTTGCTTTGTATTCCTGGATTTCAGGTCTCACTCCTTATTGGTTCCTCATCTATGTCTATTCAAATAGGAGGCAGACTGAACAAATAAAAATGCCTGCACTGAAGGCTTTTACCAGCCAGGTTCCTGGATAAATTCCAGCTGAATACAACTCCAGATAAAGAATACTTTCCCAGAGAGATGCAAAAGACCAGGAAATATATACCTGAGATGGGCAGGAATTTGTAAGGTTTTCCCACAATCCTGTTCTGCGTCACCTGCACCTGTTTGCTGTGCAGGAAATCTGCTACTGTCTCTAAAGCCACTGCTTCAGGTTTAGTATCTGTGATCTCTGCCTCAGTCTTGCATTCTGCATTATCACATTGTTGGCAGAGAAGTTTTATGTTGGGAAACATTACCTGACATAAAACAGAGATGTATTGATCACATGCTCCCTCAGTGGACCCATTAAAATAAGACTGTTTCAGGGAATATTCTCACAGCCACCTGGGATTCTGTGAAAATTTCAAGTGCCAAATTCCACATAAAGTGATTTAGGGGAATCTAAAATGGCATATAGTAAACTGTTTCCTGAAAGGTACAATTGACAGCCCCAAATCACACTCAGCCATCAGCAGGTGGAAAGCAATGGTTTCAAGTAGATAGCCAGGGCCAAGTAGCTGGAAGCATGATCACCACGGGATGCTTTTCTCATTTGGAAATGGCATTCTGGTCCTAGGATACATTACATTTTTTCCAGTCATCCGTTTTCAGTTTTGTTTTTTAGCTGCGGCACACATTTATTTGGGAGGGTGAAATGACTCAGCAGCTCTGAATCAGATGTCATAGAGTGTCACAGGATTTGCATTCCATTGGTAGATTTGAGATCACTCTCCTTATTGGTTCCAGTGTGAGGGACATTGTGAACTCCCACATTTCCCAAGAGTAATCTTAATTAGAAGAAGCAGGAAATATTAGTTAGAATGATAGGGGGGAGAGGAACAGATAGAAATTACAGAATAGCTTCAAAATTCCCTGGATTTAAATCTGTGGGGCCTAGGGTATTTAAAGAGAGATCAAGAGGTGGAGAAAAAAAAAAACCCTCCCCAGTACTGCATAGTGTAGACCATCTCAGACACCTGAAGTCAGGCCCATAATCTAAACATCCTCTCTATGCAAACTTGCTGGGTAAATGGGCTCTAACAGGTTAATATTCCAAATCCATTTGTAAAGCACATACTCCTCATTCAGAGGCAAGGAGAGCTAATAAACTTGTCAGCAGAGCAATATATTACCAGTCTGTCTCTGGCTACATTTGGTGTCTCATTTGCTCATGGGTATAACCAAAACCCTATTGTACATTGGCCCCGACAAAGCAAATTGATCCTAACATGCACAAGAGACAGAGCCCTTGGAAATTCGCAAAGTCAGAGATTGTTTGATTCCCAACTTTACAGCCCCAGTCACCTAATCCTGTCAAATGTGCAGCAAGCAGATCCTGCTTCTGCATATACTGCTTGTCTTTAAGATGTGGCCTCCCTCTGGTAGTTTGAATTCCCCTCATATGTTCCTATCTGGCAGAGCCTAGAGGAAACCTGCCCTTTTCTTCTTCTGAAGTTACTTATTCCCTTAAGGATATGGCATCCATGTCAGGCTTGAAGTGATGCTCTATGGGCAAGGCAGATAGTTTTATTGAGGCTTTACTTTCTGGCAGAGACTAGCGAAATTCTCTTTCCTCTATCTTGGAAGATTTATTGTGGCCATGGCTATGGTACTGTACATTCTTTCGTGATCTTCAGAGTAAATGAAAATATCAATGAGTAATATTTGTAGACACTAACCTACCTATCACCCAAGAAAATAAAATATGGATCATAAAGTATTAAACAGGAAAATTATTGTTATCATCCTCTTGCTATATATATTCTCACAGGCTCAACTTTGCATTCTTTTTTTGTTTTATCACTGTGTTCTGGCATGCAGGATCACTTGTACATAATATTTTCTTACTTGTTAAGCCAATCCAATATATGACAGGTATTGTTTTGCAGAAGACATTAAACTTCAGAACATAACACACAAAAGATTCTCTGGCTCTAAAGTAAGACCCACCCTGCACATCATTTTGTTGTTTCCCAAATACTGTGTGAAGTACATCTCTGATTAGGGCCAAGTGAGTCACAGATATGTTAGGATATCCCTGTCATTAGGGCTTAGTTAATTTCTATATGAACTTGGCAGAAGGAAAGAAATTGTTTTTATATGAGTCTGTTGTTTGAAAGTTGATCACTATTTTCCCTTTTAGGATATGTAGCTTCTGAGTGTGGGAAATTTTTTTCTTCCTCATTTTAATCCACTAACACACAGAATAAAATTCCATCCTATCATATGTAGTCATTCCCAGTGAATCTTCAAGTAGCAGAAGATGGATTTGTCTTCTCTGATGACATTAATGTGTAGGGACTTTAAAAAGTACTTCTTTCCATAATATTATGCAGTGTAAGTATATTTTTAAAATGTCTGTGGAGCCTCATGGTTACACTAAAGTCATATCATTGGACATAATTTCAAATTAATAACAAAATCCTGCCTCATGAGTGAGAAAACTCTGAAACTTATTAACAGTATAAGGAATTAAGTTTTCATAACATCTCTCTCTACATATTCTATGATGCATTTCAATTAATTATAATATTTATATAAATTGTATATGTGTGTATGTATGAGTATATATATATATATATATATACATATACACATATACATATGCTTTTGTACACTGCCTTGTCTTAGTTTAGAATTCCATTCATATGTACATTTAAATTATTTCACATATTTTTTGCTCCTTCAATTTAATATCAGCACTGTAAACTATCAAAATAAACACCACTTTTTACTAATGTTATTTTACCTAATTGTTCATATACAAATGTATACATAACTAACTCACCCTTTATACAGAATACTGTTATTAGGTGTAGCCATTTTAGCCTTTTTTTTTCTTTCGGGTTTTTAATTAGGGTTTCTCTGCGTAGTTATTTTCCTGCCTCTACTTTCTGCCTGGCTAATAACCAATCAGCATTTTATTTATACAGAACAACATCCACAGCAGGAGAAGGAGAGGGAGAGAAAGAAATGTGGATCATGAGTTATTTCTTTTAATATTATCAATTAGGCATTTTTATCTTCTCCTGAGACAAACCTTAAGGTACCTGTTTACTTTATTATTTTAATATTGAGGAGACATAGGTGATAACTTTCTGAGGGCATTTAACAATGATAGTTTGTTATATTAAAGTTTGTTTTTACAAAGTGAAGACCCTATTGACAATGACATATTTATACATCTGGTCTACTAGGGTTTCTTACCAGTATATTTTGAGTATGTTTTTTTATTTCTCTTGCCTCCGGATCTATGGCTGATGTTGGTCTTGTAACAATTAGCTGTGCAGTTAATTAGAAATTTGAATATGATGTTAGAGTCAACAGAGGGGAACTGATGAAGCAGCATATGTCAGTAGGGACAGGAGAACTTGAAGGGGGAATCAGGTAGAAGAAAAAAACTAATGGGGTTAACAATTTAGTGGGAATGAATGTTGTGTCAGGAAACCACATTCTTCTAGAATTGTTGACAAGGCATTAATCCAGATGTCCTTTGGAATTTAAGAGAATGGGGCCCTGTTTTTTTCACTGTGTATGGGGAAGAATTTCTCTTGGGTGAGGGAAGGATAAAAGGTTTCAGGCCATGGAGATATATCCAGCGGGGAAAGCCCTTAAGTTTAGAACCTATGGGGGTTTACAAGAAGTACCTTGGATGATACCTTCCATGTAATGTAAAGGAGTGAGGTTTGCTGGACTGGAAGAAAGACCTGATCCCCAAAGTCGATTTTGGGTTGGGCATAGAATATCACATGGCTGGTGTAAGGAGTAGTCAGCAAAATTCCAGAGGAGACAGCAGAGCTGATGGAGTAGATGAGATAGGAGGAAATCAGGGAGAGGTAAAAGTTAGGATCAGAGGCCAGGAGTTAGAGCTAGTCACCCATACATGAGTTCAAATGGTGAGATTGAAAGGGCTTGCTTTGGATGTGTCCAGAGCCTGAAAAGAGCTAGAAACAATAATTTCACCAAGTCAGGGTAAATTTCCCACTGTCCTCTTAATAAGAATGTGTTTTAAAGATTTTTTGGTATACACTACCTTCCCTGATGACTTATGATGATATGGGATATGAAAATGCCAAGATATATTAAAAGCTTTAGATATGGTCTGGAAAATCTGGAGGTGAACTCCAGAGTAATATCAGACTGAAGAAGTACAGGGATCCCAAATCCTGGGGAAGGAGGTCAGAGACTGTCTGAGACCACATAGTATAAATAAGAAATATCTCTCCACAACTTGATAATGAGTCCTGAACCATGAAGAGATCTTTACTTTGTCTGACTGAGGGCATATGAGTAACACTGAGCTGCCAGTCAGGCCTTGGAAGGGACCCTCTAACCTGGCTGGAGTGAAAATTTTGGCTCAAATATGTGGAACTGTATTCTGACTTCTGTCAAATTTTACAACAGGCAGTAACAGTTTTTTTTTTTTTTTTGATTTTTCGAGACAGGGTTTCTCTGTGTAGCTTTGCACCTTTCCTGGGACTCACTTGGTAGCCCAGGCTGGCCACGAACTACAGAGATCCGCCTGCCCCTGGCTCCTGAGTGCTGGGATTAAAGTCTTGTGCCACCACCGCCCGGCACCAGTAACAGTTTTTAAGAACTATAAGGACTATAATTTCTCAGAGGTAGGTGTAGCTGAAGTTATCCTGTTCTTTCCCAGATCCATGGCACTCAGAACCAAGCAAACACAAAGAGACATATTATTTACAAACTCTATGGCCTAATGGCTCAGGGTTCTTGTTTAATGTTATTATTTCTTAAATTAACCTATTTCTATTAATCTATAAGTTGCCATGTGGCTCTTGGATTACCATTTTTTAACATGTTTCTTATCATGGCAGCTGGCAGCATCTCCCTAAGTCAGCCTTCAACTTCCCCGAATTCTTCTCTTTCTTTTTTCCACTTATACCTCCTGGTAGGTTACTGGCCAATCAGCACTTTATTTATTAGCAATCTGAGCAAAATATTCAGAGCATACAGAACATCCCACAGCACTTCCCCTTTTCTTTTCTTCAAAGAGGAAAGTTTTACTTTTCACATAGTAAAATTACAAATAACAAAACAATTATCAAGCAAGAATTTTAGTTAAAATATCTAGTCTGTTTGTATCTGCCAAAATTATGGAAGATATTATATCTATCCTATATATGTGAGTCTAACTTTTCTTATCTAACATATCTTTTATCATAACTATGGAAAATTATAAGTATCTAGGCTTTAACTCCATCAAAGACCTCAGAAGAATATACTATTACCTGCGAAATGGGAAAATGATGAAAGCCACTTTCAGGAATGTTGTGAGAGTAGACAGAGACAGCTGGCAGTCTAGACTGTCATCCAAAGTTCCTTTATACAGATGGGGTATCTGTCTTCAGCCCCCAGGTCTTGAGTCTCTCAGTCTTTTTCTCTCTGTCTCTCTCTCTCTGTCTCTCTCTCTCTCTCTCTCTCTCTCTCTCTCTCTGTCTCTCTCTCTCTCTCTCTGTCCCCCTCTTTCTCTCTTCATTTTTTTTAAGAACGGGTTTCTCTTTGTAAATTTTTGCCTTACCTGGAAATCACTTTGGAGACCATGCTGGCCTCGAATTCACAGGGATCCAACTGCCTCTGCCTCCCTATTGCTGGGATAAAAGGCATGTGCCCCCTCTGCCAACTTTTCAGTCACTTCTCTCTGTGTCCTGTAGAATGTCTGGCATTTACCTTGACAAAACAGAAACCTAAAGCACCATTTTGCCAAACAAATTTCAGTGGTCACCTTCCTATGTTTCCTGCACATGGAGTCATATATTTTATCAATTAGTCCAGGAAAGAACATTTTCTTGCCCAAATGGCTATTGTGTGCCAAGAAGAAGATAAAAATCCATAGGGAGTATCTTCTGTGCCCAACCTCTCCTATTAAGTAATTTGGTGATGCTAGGAGCAGACATGTCTCACTCTCCAGAATGTCTAAAAATATAAAAAAATGCCATATTCTGTTGGTCTTAGAAGTGTTTGAATATTACATACCTAACTGCAATATGTCTATGTATACCAAGAATACTTAACATGAATATAAGTTTGACTATCATAGAAAATTAATTACTAATCTATAGTTTTTAATTATCCAGCACATTCTAAATGAATTACATAAACATGATATCTTAAACAAGAGTAGAAATATATATACAGTATTACAAAATTAACTTTAAAGTGGTATCAATAACCAAAATCTGGAGCAATGTAAAATATTTTAAACAAGTTGTTCTTTAAAAGTAGATTCAATCATCTACCCTTTCTTCCTATCATATCTATGTCCAATCAACCCACTTTTATTTTCATAAAGAGATTGTATTTAAATCAACCATTTTTAAATAAAAAATATTTCTTTATTTCTATCCCTCACCAGAGGGCTCTTTATGGGAAAAAAGAATCTCTCAACCTCTGTTTTAGCAATATGCTTGGGTTTAGAGAAGGAGTGAGCCAATTTCACCTCCAATGCAAGCATGGCATATTTGGAAATTTGATTGCAGCTTCTCATATTACTTCTTGCTTGATGAGGATGCTCTATTCTTATGGAAATATAAAGAAAATTTTAGTATTAAGGGATAGTCCATGAGGCTGTATTGTCTTACAGAAAACTCTGTGTAACTCAGTGGGAATCGGTCAAGCCCACATGCGGGGAACCCACCATACAGTAGTTCAAGCTCGCATGTTGCAGATTCTCACCACCCACATGGTTCATGCTCCTGTTAGAATTGGTTATTTTCAGATTTCAGGTGGAAACTCGAACCATTGGGTGCCATTTGTATCTGAAGTTATCCTGATTCAGCCTGGCTCCTGCTGACCTCAGACACAAGAAAATACACCAAGACTAATATTATTTACAAATTGTAAGACCTAATGGCTAGGGTTCTTGTTAGCTGTTATTATGTCGTAAATTATCCCATTTCTATTAATCTATAAGTTGCCATGTGACTCGTGGCTTAACAGTATCATTACAAATTGCTTCTCATAATGGTTCCTGTTAGCATCTCCCTCACTCAGGCTTCCACTTCCCCAAATTCTCCTCTCTATTTGACCGCCTATACCTCCTGCCTGGCTACTGGCCATTCACCATTTTATTATATTAACCAATCAGAGCAAGATATTCAGAGCATACAGAACATCCCACAGCAGGTGGGCTGTAGGTTCCCTTTCTATTAACTGAAACGGAACAATTCTATTAGCATGAAAGAGCTGGTATAGACACGACAGAATTGGCCTAGTGACAGGAGATGACTGTGAGGATGTGGGTTGAACTATATATATTGCCTGTAGTGAAGGACATGAGTCTGGAGTCTAGATTGCTACTGTCCTAGACACTAGGTTGATATTGTTATTTCCCTTTGAGATGATAGAGCTGTCAGTCTGATGAGACTGACAGTGAATAATTCCTATTACATTTGGGAAACAGGAAGCTTTTACCTTGACCAATATTTGGCCTGAATTAGTTATGAATTGTCCTTTTGCTGTGAGAAACCCATGCCTTTTCCACATGTGAGTGTGGGACAGGAGGGTATGCAAAGTATATTTGGAAATTGGTGGTGGTGGCAAATGCTTTTAAAGCCAGCACTTCAGAGTCAGACTCAGGCAGATGTTTGTGAGTTCAAAGTTAGCGTGGTTTAAAGAGCGAGATTCTGAACAGGCACCAAAATTACACAGAGCTGTCTTGCAAAACAAAAAAAGCATATTTGTAGTATGTATAACCTTTAGGAATTGCCCCTGTGCTAACTGGAAGGTATAGGTGAGATATTAGGGAGGTGTAGTGCAGAGTCATGAAGCAGAGCCTATTGCAATTTCTGAAAAGAATTAATAATTGGGTGAATGAGGGATTAATGCAGGATCCCTGAGCTGCCTCATAAAAGGAGTGAGCCAGGAGATTGAAAATATCAAACACGGGATTTCAAGGAGTCAGCTATTTCTTGAAAGGTAAGAATATCCTGTTTAGTAGAGCATCCTACAAAAGACTGAATTAGATGCTTTCTATCTGAAGCTATAGCCTAATATGTTGTGGTAATGTTTACATCCAAAAAGGTGACCTGAGGAGTGGAGAGCTGGATTTTGGAACTTGAGACTCCATTACTCCAACTGTACAAAAAAATTTGAAGAGGAGGTGTTAGTTTGACTAACTTACACATATGGGTCACAGAGTAGAATGTAATCTACTAATTGTAAAAGGTAAAGCCAATGAGGGAGAAGGAGAGCAACCCAGAAGGTGGGGATTGATGAAAAAGTTGTGGGATGTCCATGAACTGTGTGTCAAGACAGTCCAAGTTAGCTACATATACAGGTAAGAGTCAGCATCTGCCCAGGATAAGGAAAAGATTATTGAGACAGAAGTCTTAGAGGTATAGGAAAGAAGGTAACCTTGAGATCTAGAACTGAGTAGTGTGTGGTTTCTGAAGGGATAGTGTAAAGAATTGAGGAAAGTCCAGGCATTACAGGATTGAGAGAACCCCTGAAGTTCTAATGAGCTGCAGGTGTACTGATATTTTATTTGTGCTGAAATGTGGTCCTATTTTATTTATGGTTTATTAAAGCTTGCTGGATATCAGGCAGGAGAGGACAGCCATTATATGTAAACAAAAATTCAGGCAGCACAATTTTTAGACAGGGTCTCTGTGTTCTCAAGGCCATACTAGGGAACAGAGCAAACCATGGTGACACACTTTTTAGGGCCAGTACCAAACCTAAAGACCTGGAGTTCTGTACAGACATACAATATAAAAAGAGATAGCTGGGCTAATATAGCCAATTAAAGAGCATAAGAGCAAGGCAATGAAAGCATGTGTAAGACAGCAAGTAGCTTTCATTGGGCTGGTCAGGTAAGGTTTGCTTGTGACTTTTCCCATTTTCCTGATCTCTAAGTCTTCACCCCTATGTTTAGCACCGTGTTTTTTATTTAATGATACCATTTAGAAATTGGTCTACATGCAGGTCTTAAATCACGTGGTGTATTCTATTAGGCTTCTTAAATCTAAGTATAGAGGTGTTAAAAGGAGAAGAATTTGGATGAAGTAGCATCTTTCTGAGAAGTTCAGGGGTGATAGGCTTAAGTAACAGGTAGGGTGCTGAATCTGGATAAAAATAGAGTGATGGTTTCTAGAAAGAGCAGGGTTCTGGCTATCCAAGACTCTGGGGTATACATAAGAGATTGAAAGGGAAATGTCATGTCAGAGCTAGTGGGCTGAGTGCCAAGGAGGAGGAGAGGGGCTGCTGAAAAATCTGCGGTAGGGAAATGTGTGCAATAATGAACTAGAAGCTAATGCCTTTGCTAAAAATGTCTTCCCATTATGCACACAGGATAGTTTTCCCCATCCAAAACTGTGTGTAAGAGATATTCTCATGAAAATACATTTAAGTCATGAGGTTTGGTGGGGTAAGTTCGGGTGTCCCTCTACCCAGACAACAGGGAGATTGGAATGACAGGTAAGACCCCAAAACTCCCAGAGGATGCATTAAAGGCCTCCAGTGTCCAAAGGAGGGAAATGGATCATCCCTATATAATTATGGATACTCACGATTTTGGTATGACATGAGAGTTGTTGGGTAAGGACCTCGGTACCTGCAATCATCAATTACCCAGTGTACGAGATTGCCTGTATAATGCTCTTTGATTCTTGTCCCCATGTCATGAGTCACACAGGGTCAGTCAACTAACCTATGTCCATATCAATAGTGTTTCAGATGAGGCCCAGTTGTCTAACATGGGACAGCGGTGGGTTCAAGCCCAATGGCTTTCTCTACAAACTTTTAAACATGGACCGGGAGGCCTTCATGTGGCTTGTCAGATAGCCTGTGCTAGATTTGACAGTCTTGTTTGCAGGCTTATTCATGTCTCACATAGCTATGCCATGCAGGAGCATAGACTATGTAATCAAGCTGCATGAAGGTTACATAATCCCATACCATAGGGTAACTTAGTAGGCAAAGCCCTGGGATGACTAATTATCTTCCTGACTGATGGATAGAGGATGCACAGTCATGTAGTTAGGGGGTGACTGGGACACATAACACCACAAGAAACCATAAGCCAATAATTTACTGTTAGTTGGAGGCAGAGACCATAGTAATTACATTTTATAATGTGTTCCCTTTTCAGTTTCCCTG
Source organism: Peromyscus leucopus (assembly GCF_004664715.2). Taxonomy (NCBI): domain Eukaryota; kingdom Metazoa; phylum Chordata; class Mammalia; order Rodentia; family Cricetidae; genus Peromyscus; species Peromyscus leucopus. The sequence goes on along the minus strand of NC_051063.1, from coordinate 132,720,427 downwards.
CTCCTTTTACAACACACAGGAAGTAGGGAGAGACAGATGAGTCACAGCTCTGATGGAGATGTCCAAACCATTACCTTCATTTTCTTTCCCTTTTACTTTAGGTAGCTCTCTTCTTATTGGTTGTGTATTTGAATATGAGTCAGACAGATGGAATAAAAGCACTTGCAGTCCACAGTTCCAATAGCCAGGCTCCTGGCTAAATTCCAGCTCGTAGCTGGATTTAGCCAAAGCCTGACTGGAAATAACACAAGAGAAGGATAACTGTCCCAGAGAACCTCTGCAGACAGAGGCAGTAGAAACATGAATAAGCAGGGTTTGGTGGTATTGTCCACACTCCTTCTCTGAGTCACCTGCACCTTCATGCTCTGCAGGAAATGTCCTGCTTCCCCTGAAGCCACTGTTTCAGCCTTAATACCTGACAGAAACCAGTGATGTATGGATTATATGCTCCCTCAGAGTTACTATTATAAAAGGACATCTGCATGTGGAAAGTGAGACTTTTAGGTAGATAGCCAGGAAACAGGGACATGGACCGGGTACATGATCACTATTTAATTTCCCTGAGATATTCTTCTCTTTTGAGAATTGAATTCTGGGCCTAAGATTCATTACATCATTTTCTGTCATCCACTTTCAGTTTTGTTGTTTTGGCTGCAGCACAAATTTAGTTGGGAGGGTGAAATGAATCAGTAGCTCTGAAGGAGATCCCAAAGAGTGCCCAGGATGTGCTTTCCATTGCTGGAATTAAGTTCACTCTCCATATTGTTTCATGTGGGTTGCCACATGTACCACCCCCTCATTTCCACAGAGAATTCTCGAGTAGAAACAGCAGGAAATATGATTTAGAAGGCTTTAGGAGAGAGAAACACATAGAAAATATGGGATAGTTTTGAGAGTGGTTGTATCCTAATCCATCCAGCATCTATTCTCTCTGCTCTTGGGTAGTTAAAGCAATGCCAAAGGGTGGAGAAACGACAACAGCCCTGCAATACAGGTGCAGGACATCTCAGCCACCTGCACTCAGAGCCATGATTAAATCATCCTCTCTATGTAGACCTGCTTGGTAAAGCCTAAATGGGCTCCAACAGGTTCCTATTCCAAACAAAATTTGAATGCACATCCTCCTCATTCAGAAGCCAGAAGAGCTAAAAAAAATTGTCAGCAGAGCAGTTTCTCACCAGTCAGCCTGTGGGTATAATCTGGGTCTCAGCTGCTTATGAGCAAACTAAAATCCGATTGTTATTTGCTGCCCACAAGGCAGATTTCTCCTGTAATACAAGGGGAGACAGATCCCGTGGAAATTTCCAAATCAAAGATTGTTTGATTCAAGCATTACAGACCTGAGTCACCTGATCCTTTCCGATGTGCAGCAAGCAGATTCCTGCTTCTGTAGCTTTCGCTTCTCTTTAAAGATGTGGTCTCTCCTTCTTGTTTTGAAATCACTTCAGGTTTAGGATGTGGCATAGGCTAGGGGAGTCCTGCTCCTCCATTCTTATGAATTTACTGCTTTCTTTAAGGATATAGCATCCCTGTGCCAGTCTTGATGTCCTCTCTATGGGCAATTAAGTTGATTTTCTTGATGCTTTAGTATCTGGCAAAGACTGGTGAAATCCTGCTGTTTTCTCTACCCTGGGAGATTTATTGTGGGAATGGCTTGGCATTATAATTTTATTCATGTACCACAGAGGCACTGAAAATCTGGAGCAGTAACATTTGCAGTCACTTCTCTATCAGTTACCAGAATCAATATAGTATGGAAGATAACGTATAGCACTGGAAACTCACTTGTTAATATCCTGGTGGCTTTTAGGTATTCACAGTATCAACTTTGCATTTTTGGTTTGCATTATTACTGTGTTCTTGCATTAACAGTCTGTTGTTCATGATATTTTCCTAATTCTCAGTCCATTACTATAAATGAAGGAAGAGAGGGCATTAACTTCATTGGAAGTCAATTATTTATTGATGATGGCAACAGGCTTTCAATCTTTCATTTGATAATAATAAACACACATTTTTCATTTTTTCTTGAACTAATTACTTGACTCCTCCAGTGATTATTTGTCCACTATGACAAAATTATATTTGACAATTACTCACTATTTCCTCTTTTAGAGTATGTAGCTCATGAGAGTGAGAAATCTTGTTCCTCAACATTTAGTCCACTAACATGCAGATTAACCTTCAGTCCTACCACATGTAGTCAATCCCAGTGAAGATGTAAATACCAGAAATTGCATTTCTTTTCTATTATGACATAACATTGTAGGTACTTCAAAAATAGTTTATTTCCATCATATTGGAATGTGTAAGTTTATTTTTAAATGGTATTTTAAGCTCTAATTTGGCACTAAAGATATGCTTTTGTCCATGAAATAAAACAAAAAACACATTAATGCCTCATTAGTTTGAAAACACTGACACCCTTCATAGTATAATGGATTCAGTTTTTACAATACCTCTCCATTTGTTCTATGATGCATTTCAACATTATAACATTGATATCAGTTTTTGTATGTGAATATGTATGAGTTTGCTTATGCATGTGTATACATATACACAGATACACATGCATGTGTACACTTTCTTGATATAGTTTAAATGAATTCTTTCTTTCTTAGCATCCAATATTTCTGCAAGATTTTCTGCTAAGTGGGAATCTTGAGAGATTTTCCCATCTATGTTGGCATTATCATTTGTGGTTTTACTGTGCTAACATTTGTATTTGATTCCTTACCTTCATGTAATATTTTCTTGGCACACAAATTTTCTAATATTTGTGCTTTTTAATTCCCTATCTTTTTTAGAACACACCGTCTTCACGCAGATATCCTCTTTTTTAAATGAGATCTGTGTCTGATCATTGCATGAAATATGTTCTTATTCAAAGAATAATGGTGAGATTCTGGATTGATCAGGTGACATGACACAAAACATTATAAGTTGTACTCCATTTGAGCATATTTGGAGATCTGTTTTAGTCATGTAAATGGTGCTTTTTTTCAGACAGTAACAGCCAATGTGGCTTGTTTTTATGAGGATAAATATTTAGAAGACTGTCAGAAGTTACATGTTTTCAGGGAATTATCAGATAAAGGTCTCCTTCTGGTCTTGTACCTTCTTGGTCAAGTGAAATATACTAAGATATTATATTCCATATATTTTGTGTTCATGTCTATATTATAGGTCTGCATTTCTGAAAAATTTTATGGTGAAAACTAGACCTGTCTTTCTAATTGAAACCAGCAATGCCCTATGCAGGGCTAAGTGTTGGTAAATTATGACATTTGAAAAAGCTGGTGATGTCATCAACTTTACCTTGTTGCTTTGTAGTCCTTTTAGCTGCAATTTTACCTTAATAAAGAAGAATGATTATAAGTGGAGATAACAGGTCTATCAATGGCTTAAGGGACTCTTTATAACATGCTTATAATGTAAACAATTGTTAAAAGGATCTCCCTTTGTAAGATCAACAATGCTCACACATATATTTACCAAATTCTATTCTTTAATGTACAGGAGACTCCTCAGCGTTTTTCTTGTATGGTTTGTGTGTGTGTATGTGTGTGTTTGTGTGTGTGTGTGTGTGTGTGTGTGTGTGTGCGTTTATTACACAATAACATCAGAGACACTGGTTTATGTATATTTTTAAACATACTGTTAAATATCTTGACATTTTTTTCTGTCTGATTCTTTCTTTACTGAATATCTGTATAGTTTTTTTAACTCATGATACAAATCCTCAATTCCTATGATATTTGCAGTTTAACAAGGCTCAGCTTAGGCTATGGAATGGCACACAACATTTATGGCTGGCTCTTTTCCCCTCATACCCACCTCTCTGAGAGCCTAGCTTCATGGCTTAACTATCAGGATCTACGATTACTGCTGTAGCACTGGGAAGCTGTTGGGTCCATTCTGTCACTGAGTAGCATATGTCCCACTGCTTACAAACACCATTTAATCCACTTGCTTTCAACATATACTACCATTAGTACTTTTGATCATGGTCATTCTGACAGGTGTCTTAGGGATGGTATCTTACTGGCAGTTTGACTTGTATTTCCCTGGTCTCTAAGGGTGTTAATACTTCTTTAAGTGTAACTGGGATATTCAAATTGTTTTTTTTGAAAACTTTCTCTTTATATCTGTCCCCAATTTTTACTGGCCTTATTTGGTATTTTTATCCCTGGTTACTTGTGTTCTTTATGTATTTTTAAAGCAATCTTCTATCTGATGTGTAATCGGTGAAGATTATTTTCACATCCTGTAGGTAGCTGTTTTGTCTTATTGACAACTTTTCAGGGAGGTCCCTAGCTGGCAAGGTGGTCCCAAATTGGCCTTCCCCCTTTATCAGATTGGTGACTATCCTAATGGTCTTCATAGAGCCTTCATTCAGTACCTGATGGAAAAAATACAGAGATCCAGATTCAAACCCATGCTTGAGAACTTGGGGTCCAGGACATATGATATAGGGATTATCTGAGCAGAGGGGCGGGGCATCAAGATTATGATGAGAAAAACCACATAGACAGATGACCTGATGTTTTGTGGGCTAATGGATTCTTGATGGACTGCCAGGGAGCTGGCATGTGACTGGGCTAAGCCCTCTGCATCTGGGAGACATTTTTGTAGCTTGGTATTTCATGGAAACCCTAGCAGTGGGACCAGGACACGCCATTATTGCAAGTCCTGGCTCTTGGAAACTTATTTTCTATGGTAGGATGCATTATTAAGCCTTGAATCAGCATAGAGGTGGTTGCTCCTGCCTCAAGTTGATATTCAGTGCTTTGTTGATTCCCACAAAGACCTTATCCTTTTTGAAAGGAGAGGGAGAAAGGATTGAGAGTTTCAGTTGACTCACAGGGAGAGTATGAGAGCAAGCAAGGATGGGAAAGTGTCGTGGATAATATGAAATAAAATTTTATAAGTGAATACCTGTAACATTTTATTATTTTTTTATTTTATAATTTAAGTTAATATTACATATCAGCCACAGATACCCTTGTTCTCCACTCTTTTTCTTCCCCCCACCTTTCTCCAAGCCCAACCACCATTTCCATCTCTTCCAAGGCAAAGACTCCCCTGAGGATTGAGTTCAACCTGGTAGATTAATTCCATGCAGTTCCAGTACACTCCTCCCAGTCTGAGCCAAGTGTCCCTCTTTAAGCCCCAGGTTTCAAACTGCCAACTCATTCACTGAGTACAGGACCCAGTCTACTGCCTGGAATCCTCCCAAACAGATCAGCCAGTCAACTGTCTCACTTATCCAGAGGGCCTGAACCAATTGGTGGCTCCTCAGCTATGGGTTCATAGTTCATGAGTTTCCATTCATTTGGCTATTTGTCCCTGTGCTTTATCCAACCTTGGTTTCAACAATTCTTGCTCATATAAATCCTCCTCTTTCTTGCCAACTGTTTTTCTGCAGTTAAAAATCCCCAAAACAACATAATCCAGATTATCTGTATAATATCCAATTTTATGTGGCTTATTTTTTATACCACCTTTACTGTCTCTTTAAAGACTTTATTTTTAAAAACAGTCTACTTCTTTATATTACTGTGTATATTCCTCTTTATCTTTCTTCCAAACCTACATACATATTTACAGACATTGCAAAGTGAATCTGCCTATTAGTGAATTATTGCTTTAAACTGAAGCATTCTAAGAGAGAAAAGGCACTGTAGCTACTGGCTGTGCCCACCTCAGCTTTTCAACATGGCAGTGGTACGTTAACTGCCAGCTCTGGGAGCCATCATCTCTTTGAAACAGTGGATCTATGCTTTCATCAGGAAAAATTTGTCAGGAAAAATCTGTCTCACCTGCCAGTCCCAAAATTGCTCAGACCCAACCAAGTAAACACACAGAGACATATTAGCCATGAAGAGTATGGCTGTGGCAGGCTCCTTATATTTTAAATTAACCCATTTTTATTAATGTATATGTTACCAGGTGCCTCATGGCTTACTGATTCATAACAGCTTCTCATGGTAGCAGGTGGCAGCATCTCACTGCCTCAGCCTTCCACTTCCCAGAATTCTCTTCTATCCTCTTCCCACCTCCACTTCCTACCTGGCTACTGCCCAATCAGAATTTTATTTATAAAGAGTGATATCCACAACAGTTTAAACTAGAAATTTGAAAGTTTTATTAGACTCACAGATATAAATTGATGAAGCAGAATATGTCAGTAGGTACAGGAGAACCTGAAGACAGAATCAAGAAGAAGAAAAAAAATAAATGGTATTCCCAATCAAGAGAGATTGAGTACAGTTGTGGGGTAAAATCTCATTTTCCTGCAAGTAGTGACAAGGCATTATTTCTGATGTCCTCTGGCACTTAAGAAAACATGGCCCTGTTTGTTTCACTGTGTATGATGAAAATTTTCTCTTTGTGAGGGCAGGATAAAAGGTGTCTGGGAGGAGAGATGTATTCAGTGGTGGAAGCCCTCAAGCTTATATGCTGGGTGTTAAAAGAATTACCTTGAAGGGTACCTACCATTTAGAGGAAAGTGATGAGTGTTGCTGGCCTGCAGGGGGAAGAAGCCTTGATCCCTAATGTAGATTGGGGGTGTGCATGGATTATCACATGGCTGTGTTAAGGAGTGTGAGCAAAATTCCACAGGAGACAGCAGACGTGATAGAGTAGAGGAGAGATAAGTTGATCATGGTGAGGGAATGGTTTGGATAGGAGGCCAGCATTTAAAGCTGGCCTCCCATACATGAGTTCACATGTTGTAATCAAGCTGCATGAAGTTTACATAATCACATACCATAGGGTAACTTAGTAGCCAAGGCCCTGGAATGACTAAACTATCTTCCGGACTGATGGAGATAGGATGCACAGTCATGAAGTTTCGGGGTGGCTTAGTTTCATAACACTACAAGACACCATCAGCCTGTTTTCTACCGTTAGATGGAGGCAGAACCAAGGGTAAATATATTTTATCCTGTGTTACTTTTCAGTTTCCTTGCCCATTTTAGAACACACAGCGTGGAGGGAGACAGAGATGAGTCACAGCTCTAATGGAGATCTCCAAATTCATTGCATCATTTGCTCTGCACTCTACTTTAGACAGCTCTCACCTTATTGGTTCCTGGTCTGTGTGTATTTGAATATGAGTCAGACAGATGGAATAAAAAGGCTTGCAGTCCACAGTTTCAATAGCCAGGCTCCTGGCTAAATTCCAGCTCATAGCTGGACTTTGCCAAAGCCTGACTGTGCACAACACAGGAGGAAAATAACTATCCCAGAGAACTGCAGCAGACAGAGGCAATAGAAACATAGGATAGGCAGGGAGTGGGTGGGATTTTCCACACTTCTGCTCTGAGCCACCTGCATCTGCTCTGCCGGGTATGTGATCCTTCCTCTGAATCTCCTGCTTCAGCTTTAATATTTGTGATCACTACCTAAGATTTGAATCCTCCACTATCTGCAAGGATGGTTTACATTGGGAAAAAAATACCTGACAGAAAACAGGGATGTATTAATCATATGCTCCCTCAGAGAAGCCATTAAGGAAATGACTGTATAAGTGACAATTCTCAGCCACCTGGGACTCTATGAAAATTTCAAGTATCAGATTCCACAAATAAGTGCATTTGTGGAATCTAAAATGGTATATCGGAAACTGTTCCCTGAAAGGTAAAATTTACAGTCCAGAATCACAATAAGCCATCAGCCAGTGGAATGTGAGGCTGTTAGGTAGATAGCCAGTAACCAGGGACAAGTACATGGGTATGTGATCAACCTCTAATTACCACGGGATGCTTTTCTCTTTTCAGAATTGCATTCTGGGCAGTCTAGCATTCATTACATCATTTCCTGTCTTCCACTTTCAGTTTTGTTGTTTCGGCTGCAGTGCACATTGGGTTGGGAGGTTGAAGTGAATCAGCAGCTCTGAAGGAGATCTCAAAGAGTAACACAGGATTTTGCTTTCCATTGGTGAAATTGAGTTCACTCCCCATATTGTTTCCTGTGGGTTGGGCCATGTCACACCCCTTCATTTATCCAGAGAATTCTCGAGTAGAACCTGCAGGAAGTATTATTCAGAATGATATAGGTGAGTGAATCAGATAGAAAATACAGGATTGCTTCAAGAGTGCCTGTATCCTAATTCATCCATCATATTGTCTCTGCACTAGGGTATTTAAAGGAAGGCCAAGGGGTGGAGAAAAGACCTCATCTCTGTACAGACAAGTATAGATCATCTCAGATTCCTGCCCTCAGGTCCATGGTTCAATCATCCTTCTAGAAGATGTGCTAGGTAAAGACTAAATTAGCTCTATCAGGTTTCTGTTACAAACAGAATTTGAAAGCACACACTCCTCCATCAGAGGAAATGGGAGCAAATAAATTTTTTAGCAGAGGATGTTCTCACCAATCAGCCTCTTGTTGTGTTAAGGTCTTCAGTTTCTCATGGATATCTGGCTGAGACTTGGGGAGTCCTGCTTTTTCCTTCTTCTGAATCCACTGCTATCTTTAAGGGTATGGCATCCCTGTATCTGTATTGAAGTGCTGCTCTAGAAACAAGGGAGTTAATTCTTTTGAAGCTTTATTATCTGGCAGAGAGTAGTGAAATACTGCTCTTTCCTCTACCATGGGAGATTTATTGTGGAAATGGCTATGGCATTGTAGTTCTATTCAGAAAACTTTGAGTCATTGAAAATATGGAGCATTAATATCTGCAGACACTTCTCTATCTGTCACCAAAGGCAAAATACATTGAAAAATAAAGCATATCACAGGAAACTTACTTCTTATCAACCTGTTGCCATTTAGGTAATCACATATTCAAATTTGCATTCTTGGTTTGCATTATTACAGTGTTCTTGCATACAGAATATCATGTAGGTGATTTTTCCTACTTCTCAGACCATTCCTATGTATAAAACCAAACAGGTCATTAGCTTTGTTGGAAATCAATTATTTATTGATAATGACAGAGACATATTCAATACTTTGCTTGATAACGATAAACACTAATGATTCCTTTTTGTTGAATATTTCTTTTAGTATGCTTTGAAACAGTGCAGAACTTATCTCCCCTCAGACTCTGAATGCCTATTCTGATAGTAAATTTAATACTGGAAAACTATGGTATGTTGGAATCAGCAACAACCTCTGAATCTTTTGGAAGCATTCTGCCATCTTTTCATTACAAATATCTGTGATTCTCAGGTAGAGATGAACACATTAAACATCAGAACATGGTGCTTTTAAGTGTCTCAGGCTCTTTAGAAAACCCTTGTCTGTAATCATTGTGTTGTTTCCCAATTATTGCCTGAAGTAATATCTCTTATTAGGGCCAAGCGATGCATATATATTTGAGTACATCAATGTTATTAGGACACTGTTTATTTCTATATGACTCTGGCAGAAGAAATAAACTATTTTTGTAAAATCTGTCACCATTCTGGTCTCAGGTTCCTGGCCCTTTTCAAACCCAAGCTCCTTTTTTAATTTTTATTACATAACTTTTGATCAAGTATATACATATGTTAGTCATCTATTACATTCAATATGAGGCAGAACCTACAATCATTTAATAACTTTAATTTTTTAAACCTGCTTTAAAATTTTTGGTCAAACATATCAGTATCACCAATATACATGTTAATTTTTTTCTTATTTTTATGCTTCTTTTAGCACACATATTATAAAATCTATTCAAAATTAAAGAAATAGACAAATACAATCATTAAATATGGAAATTATTGTGAACACAACGTAATCAATTCAGTGTTCATTGGTTATTGAACCCTTATATACTCAGTACAGGATTATGTTGATCATACATGTAATTAAGTTTGGAGGGATATGAGTTGGCGTGTGTAGAGACACAGAGCCTTATTGGGTTGGGGTGTATGGAAAATACTGTGACACAGGAATGCCTAGTTCACATATGTCTGGAAATGTTTGATGATATAACTGCCCATAACACAGAGACAAGTACATGTTTGTACCTTTGTTGATTTGTTATTCTTTAATATACCTTTTGAGTCTTGGGACAAATAACTGCCATATATTATTAAAAAAGGTCCAATGTCATGGTATTCTCATAGAGGTCATGCCAAAGTTAAAAAACTGCAACTTAAATTTGGTGGTTTACTGTTCTCTGTGATTCTATCTGCAGGTGATCATACATCTTCCTATGGCCTCAGTGTGTACTGATAGGTGCACACATAATAATAAAATAACAATTTAAACAATTCACATGCAGCATAAGCAAGTGCTTATTCAGGTCAGACACTTTGTGTCATAAGACACACCAATGTACAGGATCATTTAAAATACCTTAAGAAATGTGACAGGATGTTTTATTTTCATGGTGACAACATCTCTCCATTCATTTATTTTTATTAAATATAAGGCTTTGATTTTTCTGGTGCTCATCTGTCCCTAAAACTCCTGATAAGCCTGTGGAGGTGGCTTCCCACCAACTCCACAGTTCCCCAGCATTTTATTGAAGTAGAGCATCAGGACATATTAGGATTAGAAGGATTTAGATTGTCGAGATAAACAGATGGAAATTCCAAGATAGCCTTGAGAGGGCCTGGAACCTATCTCAATGGGCCCTGACACTGTCGGTCCTAGGGTACTTATATTAATTTAGAGCAAAAGACAACCCCCAGCACAGCCAAATGCAGAACAGCTCAGTCACCTGCACTCAGGTCTGTGGTCCAATCATCCTCTTTATGCGACCTGAGAAATGTGAGAAGGGTGCCAGCAACTTTTGGGAGTCTTGCCAGAGTAGACAAAGACAGCTGGCAGCCTGAACAATCATTCAACTTTCTCTGTAAAGTCAGGCCATCTGTCTTGAGCCCACAGATCTAGAGTCTCTCAGTTACTTCTCTCTGTGTCCTATAGAATATCTGGCTTGACACAATGATCCTTGCGGTTCCCACTTCGCAGAGGAAATTGTCAGATGATCTACATTGGGAAAAAATACCTGACAGAAAACAGGGATGTATTAATCATATGCTCCCTCAGAGGTACCATTAAGAAAATGACTGTATCAGTGACAATTCTCACTTAGCCACCTGGGACTCTATGAAAATTTCAAGTATCAGATTCCACAAATATGTGCATTTGTGGAATCTAAAATGGTATATCAGAAACTGTTACCTGAAAGGTACAATTTGCAGCCCAGAATCACAGTAAGCCATCAGCCTGTGGAAAGTGAGGCTGTTAGGTAGATAGCCCGGAAACAGGGACAAGTACCTGGGTATGTGATCAACCTCTAATTACCACGGGATGCTTTTCTCTTTTCAGAATTGCATTCTGGGCAGTCTAGCATTCATTACATCATTTCCTGTCTTCCACTTTCAGTTTTGTTGTTTCGGCTGCAGTGCATATTGGGTTGGGAGGGTGAAATGACTCAGCAGCTCTGAAGGAGATCTCAGAGTACCACAGGATTTGCTTTCCATTGGTGAAATTGAGTTCACTCCCCATATTGTTTCCTGTGGGTTGGGCCATGCCCCACCCCCTCATTTGTCCAGAGGTTTCTCGAGTAGAACCTGCAGGAAGTATTATTTAGAATGATATAGGTGAGTGAATCAGATAGAAAATACAGGATTGCTTCGAGAGTGCCTGTCTCCTAATCCATCCAGCATACTGTCTCTGCCCTAGGGTATTTAAAGGAAGGCCAAGGGGTGGAGAAAAGACCTCATCTCTGTACAGAAAAGTGTATACCATCTCAGATTCCTGCCCTCAGGTCCATGGTCCAATCATCCTTCTAAGTAGATGTGCTAGGTAAAGACTAAATTAGCTCTATCAGGTTTCTGTTACATACATAATTTGAAAGCACACACTCCTCCATCAGAGGAAAAGGGAGCAAATAAAATTTTTAGCAGAGGATTTTCTCACCAATCAGCCTCTTTTTGTATTAAGTGTCCCAGTTTCTCATGGATATAATCATAATCCTATTTTACATTGGCCCAGACAATGCAGCTTGTTCCTTACATAGTAGGGGAGACAGAGTCCATGGAAATTAGCAAAGTCAAAGACTGCATGTTTTCTAGCATTACAGTTCTGAGTCACATGACCCTGTCAAATGTGTAGCAAGCAGATGTCTGCTTCTGCAGCTACAGCTTCTTTTTAAAGATGTGGGCTCCCTGTCTCGTTTGAATTCACTGTAGCTTTTTTTGAGACTTGGGGAGTCCTGCTCTTTCCTTCTTCTGGAGCCACTGCTTACCTTAAGGATATGGAATCCCTGTATCTGTATTGAAGTGCTGCTCTAGAATCAAGGGAGTTAATTCTCTTGAAGCTTTAGTATCTGGCAGAGAGTAGTGAAATCCTGCTCTTTCCTCTACCCTGGGAGATTTATTGTGGTAATGGCTATTGCATTTTAGTTTTATTCAGAAAACGTAGAGTCATTGAAAATATGGAGCATTAATATCTACAAACATTTCTCTGTCACCAAATGCCAAATGTATGGAAATTAAGCATATCACAGGAAACTTATTTCTTATCAACCTGTTGCTATGTAGGTAATCACATGTTCAAATTTGCATTCTTGGTTTGCATTATCACTGTGTTCTGGCATTCAGAATATCATGTAGGTGATTTTGCTACTTCTCAGCCCATTCATAAGTATGAAACCAAACAGGTCATTGTCTTTGTTGGAAATCAATTATTTATTGATAATGACAGAGAAATATTCAATACTTCCCTTGAAAACAATAAACACACGATTCCTTTTTGTTGAATATTTAATTTAGTATGCTTTGTAACAGTACAGAATTTATCTCCCCTTAGACTCTGAATTCCTATGTCTGATAGTAAATTTAAAACTGGAAAACTATGGTATGTTGGAATCAGCAACAACCTCTGAATCATTTGGAAGCTTTCCTCCATCTTTTCATTAGAAATGTCTGTGATTCTCAGGTATAGATGAACACATTAAATATCAGAACATGGTGCTTTTAAGTGTCTCAAGCTCTTTAGAAAACTCTTGTCTGTATACCATTGTGTTGTTTCTCAATCATTGCTTGAAGTAATGTCTCTTATTAGGGCAAAGTGATGCACATATATTTGATTACATCAAAGTCATTAGGAATCTGTTTATTTCTATATGACTCTGTCAAAAAAAGAAACTATTTTTGTAAAATCTGTCATCATTAATTGCAGTATGGGGTATTCCTTCCAATTATTGGTCTTCATCATAAACCTCCTAATTACTTTATTCCTCCCCTGATAATTTGCCACTAGGACCAAATTTTATTTGAGAGTTGCTCACTATTTTCCTTTTAGAGTATGCATCTCATGAGAGTGGAAAATTTTGTTCCTAATCATTTAATCTACTAACATTCAGGTTAATCTTCACTGCTATCACATGTAGTCAATCCCAGTGAAACTTCTAATTAGCAGCAATTGATTTTTTTCTGTGATGACAGAAGATTTTACAGACTTCAAAAATAGCTTCCCCCCCCATCATAATAGAATGTGTAAGTATATTTTTGACATGGTCTGGTAAGCTCCACTAAAGGCATACTTTTGGTCATGAAGTAAAACAAATAACATTTTCCTGCCACATTAGTGTGAAAACTCCGACAGCCTTCATACTATGAGGGATTCAGTTTTCACATTATCTCTCCATTTATTCTATGAGGAATTTCTATTACTTCATAAAATTTATATAAGTTATGTATGTGTATATGTATGAGGTTAACTCATATTTGTGACAATATTTAAGTAGGTTTCTAATATTCAATTTGTAATATGTTTTCTTTAGCTATGTATTTTTTTGTAAAATACCATTAATACATTGGGAATTTCTCTTCTTATTCACATAATTACATAAATACATTTCACCCATCTCTCCCTTCTTCCAACTGCTCATATATAATCCTGCTTTCTCATTTTCAAACCCATGCTCCTTTTTTAATTTTTGTTACATACCTTTGGAACAAGTATATACATACATTACTCATTTATTACATTCAATTGAGGAAGAAAATACAGTCATTTTAATAACTTTAATTTTTATACATGTTTGAAAATTTTTGGTCAAACATATAAGTATCAACAATATTCATGTTAATTTCTTTCTTATTTGTATGCTTCTTTTAGCATACATATTATAAAATCTATTCAAACTTAAAAAATAGACAAAAAACAATCATCAAATATGGAAATTATTGTGAAAACAATGTATCCACTTCAGTGTTCTTTGGTTATTGTACCCCTATATACTCAGTACAGGATTAGGTGGATCATACATGTAATTGAGTTTGGAGGGATATGAGTTGGAGTGAGTAGATAGAGAGAGCTTTATTGGGATGGGGTGTATGGAAAATACTGTGACACAGTAATGCCTAGTTCACATATGTCTGGAGATGTTTGCTGATATAACTGCCCAAAAGACAGAGTCATGTACATGTATGTACCTTTGTTGATTTATTATTCATTAATATACCTTTTGAGCCTTGGGACAAATTACTGTCATATATTATTAACAAAGGTCCAATGTCATGGTATTCTCATAGAGGTCATGCCAAAGTTAAGAAACTGAAACTTAAATTTGGTGGTTTACTGCTCTCTGTGATTGCAGCTGCAGGTGATCATACATTCTCCTATGGCCTCAGTGTGTACTGATAGGCATATGCACACACATAAATAAAATAACAATTTAAACAATTCACATGCAGCATAAGCAAGTGCTTATTCAGGTCAGACACTTTGTGTTATAAGACACTCTGATGTATACAAACATAAAAGTAGCTTAAGAAATGTGACAGGATGCTTTATTTTTATGGTGGCCATATCACTCCATTCATTTATTTTTATTAATATAACACTTTGTTTTTTCTGATGCTCATCATTACCTAAAAAACCCTGATAATCCTGTGGAGGTAGCTTCCCACCAACCCAACAGTTCCCCAGCATTTTATTGAGGAAAAGCTTCAGGAAATATTAGAAGGATTAGAAGGATTTAGATTGTGGAGATAAACAGATAGAAAAAACAGGATAGTCTTGAGAGGGCCTGCAACCTATCTCAATGTGCCCTGATTCTGTCTGCCTAAGGGTATTTATAGAAATTTAGAGCAAAAGAAATCCTCCCATCACAGCGAAGTGCAGACCAACTCAGACACCTGCACTCAGGTCTGTGGTCCAATCAACCACTTTGCAGAACTGCGAAATGCGAGTAGGGTGCAAGAAACTTTTGGAGTCTTGCCAGAGTAGACAGAGACAACTTGCAGCCTGAACAGTCATTCATAGTTCCTCTGTAAAGTCAGGGCGTCTGTCTTGAGCCCACAGATCTAGAGTCTCTCAGTTACTTCTCTCTGTGTCCTGTAGTATATCTGGCAGTTTCCTCTGCAAAGTGGGAACCTCAAGGACCATTGTGCCAAGCCAAGTCCTATGGTGACATTTATTAGTAATATGCTTGCGTTTAGAGAAGGAGTGAGCCAATTCTATCTCCAAATCCAGCTTGATATTTTTTGGGAATTTGGGTATAGGTTCTCATACTACTTTCTGCTAGATGAGGTCACTGTATTCTTATGGGGACACAAAGAAAATTTTAGGATTATGGAATAGTGTGTGAGGTTGTATTGTCTGAGCCAATCATCTTGAAACCATTCTGGATGTTTAATCATCTAGGTCATGATGTCATTGTAGACATTTCAGGGGGTCTTGGAAGGTCAACATGATGTATCTTAATCTGGAACAAATCCATATCCTCTTTCTTTCTGTGGAAACAAAAGCAGAGTCTTTTTTTGAAAGCAACATAGCCTTAGATCCAAATGTTGAAGTCAAAATACCTTTAAAGTCTACATATTAGTTTAACTCAGCAGCCTTTACAAACAAATGACTGTCTGCAGGTAAAATGCTCAAAGACAGCACAGTACAGATTCTCTGTATAATATCTATCCTTACTTGGCTTATTTTAATATTACTTTTACTTTCCCTTTAAAATCTTTATTTGTTAAAACTATCTATTCTTCATATAATTCCATATATTCATTTTTGTATCTCTTTCAAGCCTATATACACTTTTGCACACATTGTAAATGGTTTCATTTGAATCTGTCTTATTATGAAACTCTTGCTTTAAATTGCAACTTTACTAAGACTGAAACAGTAGCTGTGGCTTTAGAGAAACCAGGGTCACACCCAGACTCTGGGAGGCAGTGGGTCTATTCCTTTGTTAAAGCAGCATGTAGCACAGAAACCTTTTTTTTCTGTACTATCAAAGGCTAAATCCACCATACAGTGTAATGTACAGCTTTTAACTATCTCATTTTTGCCATGCTACATCAAGCCCACACACCACAAACCTTCCATAGAGTAGGTCAAGCCCCCAGGCTACAGGTAACTTGGGAGAGACAACTAGGAAACTGTTTTTAGCTTCATTTTGGAATACTCTTTCTCAGCTTTGAGGTGCAAACTCATGCCCCATGTTCTGGCGCCATTTGTACCTGGAGTTTTCCTGTGTACCCCTGGATCCTACAGATGCTCAGACCCAAGTAAACACACACAGACTTGTAAACTCTATGGTCATGGGAGATTTCTTGTCTCTAGTTCTTTTCTTATTATTTTATAATTTGATTTAATTTTACATATCAGCCATGGATTCCCCTGTCCTCCCTCCTCTTGCCTGCCCCCTCCCTACCCCCAGCCCATGCCCCTTTCCCATCTCCTCCAGGGCAAGGACTCCCCTGGAGATGGATTCAGCGAAACCTGGTAGATTCAGCCCATGAAGGTCCAGTCCCCTCCTCCCAGGCTGAGCATAGTGTCCCTGCATAGGCCCCACGTTCCAAACACCCAGCTTATGCACTAAGGACATGTCTAATTACACACAATGGATCTCAGAATAAAAATATTGAGTCCCCCTCTTTATGGGAAGTATGGGGCCACACTTACTCTAAGGTTTCAGTGCAGGAATGAGATCGAGAATGGGCAGGGTTTGACTGAGGAAGAAGGCTTGAAATATGAAGGGTTGGGCAGGACTGGAAAATAAGTGTGGCATCTACCAGTAATGCTACAATGAGAGAAAGAACTCAGGAAGGATGTAAAGTTTGTAAGACTTCATAAATTAAATGATGGGACAGGTTATAGTGGGGAGAGTTAGGTAAGAGTGATTCAAAGATTAGTTTCTTTGATTCCCCAATAAAGAGCTAAGCTGCTGCTAAAGCACAAACACAAGGTACCCATCCCTGAGTGGTGATGTCTAGGTTTTTTTTACAGATATGCTACGGGTGCCAAAGTAGGTCCCAGATGATGTCCTAGGGACCCAAGTGCTTACTTCTCTCTTTCTGTTACATAGAGAAAGAAGGGCTGAATTAGGTCTGGAAGGTTTAATGGGAGCCTTTTGAAGACCTGCGAGGGGGTAGCTCATAAACAAATCCGAGGACTTGTGAGGCAGAGCAAGGCAGACCTCTGTGAGTTAGAGGCCAGCATAATCCACAGAAGGAAATCCAGGACAGGTACCAGGGCTACACAGAGAAAACTGATTTCCAAAAATCAAACCAAACCAATCGAACAAACAAACCCTATTCCTGGGTTTGAGATATCTCGGCTTAGTGGTTCCTAATCTATGTCTATTCAAATAGGAGGTAGTCAGATTGAACAAAAATGTGCAATGAAGGGTTTTACCAGTTAGGTTCCGGGCTAAAGTCCAGCTCTTCAAATTATGACATTTGAAGGAACTGGTAAAGTCATCAACTTTACCTTGTTTTTTTGTAGTCCTGTTAGCTGCAATTTTACCTTAATAAAGCAGGAAGAGTATAAGTGAGCAGAACAGATCTATCAATTGCTTAAGGGACTGTTATTAAAATACTCATAGTGTAACCAACTTTCAAAAGGACCTCTTTTTTAAGAACAACATTGATCTCACATAATTTTACCAAATTCTGTGGTTTTATGTATAAGAGACTCCTCAGGATTTCTGTTGTATGATGTGTATGTGGATTACAAAGGAACAACAGAGACACTGGTAAGTGATATATTTTTAAGCACAATGTTACATGTGTAGATATTTTTTTCACTGAATATTTCTTTTTTTTGCATTGTGTTCTTTTTTTATTTTACAATATTATTCAGTTCTACATAACAGCCACAGATTTCCTTGTTCTCCCCCTTCCTGCCACCCTTCCCTTCCCCCCAGTCCTCCCCCCTTTCCCACCACCTCCAGATCAAGGCCACCCCCCGAGGACTGAGATCGACCTGATAGACTCAGTCCAGGCAGGTCCAGTCCCCTTCTCCCAGACTGAGCCAAGCGTTCCTGTGATAGCTGTTTCACTAAATATTTCTTTACTGAATATCTGTATTGTTTTTGACTTTATGAGACAAATCCTAAACTCGTATGATAGTTGCAGTTTAACAGGGCTCAGCCTAGTGTATATGTTGTCACATATCATTTGTGTTTGGCTTTTCATCCCTGGTTCCCTGAGAGTCTAGCTTTCTGGCTATATTATTTACAAACTGTATGGCCTAATGGTTCAGGATTCTTGTTAGCTGTTCTTGTATCTTATATTAGCCCCTCTCAATTAATCTGTAAGTTGCCATGTGACTTCTGGCTTACCAGTATCATTTCATGTTGCTTCTCATCATGGCTTCTGGCAGTATCTCCCTCACTCAGCCTTCCACTTCAAAGAATTCTCTCTCTTTGTCCTGCCTATACTTCCTGCCTGGCTACTTGAAAATCAGTACTTTATTTATTAACCATTCAGAGCAATACACTCAGAATATACAGAACATCCCACTGCAGGTAGGCTGTAGTTTCTGGATATGAATGCTGAAAGAGCAAGAATATTAGGATGAAAGACCTGGTATAGATAGGACAGAATTTGCGTAGTGACAGGAAATGACTGTGAGGGTGTGGGATCAAATATATGTATTGCCTGTGGTGAAGGACATGAGTCTGGTATCTAGACTGCCACTGTCCTAGCTGCCTGGTTTGTATAGTTATTTTACTTAGAGATGATAGAGCTGTCAATCTGATGAGAGTGACAGTGAATGATTCCTATTACATTAGGGAAGAGGAAGCATTTATCATGACCATTATTTGGCCTGAGATGTCCTTTTGCTGTGAGAAGACCGTGCTTTTTCCAGATATGAATTTGGGACAGGAGGATATGAAAAATATATTTGAAGCTGGTAGTGGTGGCACATGCCTTTATTATCAGCACTCAGGAGTCAGGCCCAGGCAGATAACTGTGAGTTCAAATCTATTGTATTCTACAGAGTGATATTCAGGAGAGGCACCAAAATTACACAGAGTTATCTGTCTTTTAAAACAAAAATTAAAAGCATATTTGGAGTGTATATAACATTAAGGAATTGACCTTTTGCCAACTGGAAGGTACAATGACAATTATCTCAGCCTGTTGATTAGTAGTGTTTGTCTTTGATTCTACCACCCCAGTATCTCTCACTATGGCATATCCTGCATTATGGGTCCAATCATGAAAAAAGGAGCAGCCAACTGTGTATCAGGTATAAACGGCCTGAGGCAATGTGCACTTCTGTATGTGTGAAGGATGAGGCAAAAACTTTTTTAGGATTTAAGTGCAGTAGTGAGGTGTGGAATAGTCAGCACTAGTTGAGGAAAGAGGATTGAATATTAACAAGTGGGCAAGTCTAGGAAGTAAGTGTTGTATCTTCCAGTAATAACATTTGGAGAGAGAACCTCAGGATGTAGGAAAAATATGTAAGACCTTATAAGTTAAAAAAGGGATTAATTATGGTGGAAAGAGAAAGTATTAGGTGACTGAAAGTTTAGTTTCTTTGATACACTATTAAGGAGTTTAGCAGCCCCCAAATCACATATGATTGGTGACCATCTCTGTGTTGTGACTTGTAATTTTTTGACAGGTATGCTACAGGTGCGATGGAGGGTCCCTGTTCGTGATCTAGATTCCCAAGGGCATATCACTCCCTTTCTGTTACATAGACGGAGAATGGATGAGTTGATCATGGAGGGGTAGTACAGTGTCCTGAAGCAGAGCCTATTGGCAGTTCTGGAAAGGATTAATAATGGCCTGCATGAGGGATTCATGCGGCATCCCTGAGCTGTCTCATATAAGGGGTGAGTAAGGAGATTCAAAAGATGGAATGCAGAACTACAAGGAATCAGCTATTCTTAGAAAGGAGAGAATATCCTGTTATGTAGAGCAGCCTGCAAAAGAATGCATTAGATGTTTTCTATCTGAAGATATAGCCTAGTATGATGTGGTAATATTTACATTCAAATAGGTGACCTGAGGAGTGGAAACTGGATTTTGGAACTTGAGTCTCCATAATTCCAGTTGTACAAAATTTTAAAAGAAGAGAGTAGTTAGTTTGACTAACTTATATTATGGGCCATAGAGTAGAATGTTATCTACTTATTGTATTAGTTAAAGCCAATGAGGGAGAAAGAGAGTAAACTAGAATTTGGGAATTGATGAAATAGTTGTGGGATGTCCATGGATCTGTGAGTCAAGACAGTCCAATTTATCTACAAATATAAGTAAGTGTCAGGGTCTGTCCAGGATAAGAAAAAAAATATTTTGAAACAGAGTGGTGAGAGGTGTAGAAAAGTAGGTATCCCTGAGATCTAGAACTGAGAAATGTGTGGTTTCTGAAGGGAGAGTGTAAAGAATTGTTTAAAGTTTAGGCATTACAGGATTGAGAGTGCCACTGCAGATTTAATTAGCTGGAGGTGTAGTGGTATTTTACTTATGCTGAAAAGTGGTGATATTTTATTTTTGCTTTAAAGTTTGCTGGAGATCAGATGGGGAAGGCCAGTGATATTAAGTAAACAAAAATTCAGGCAACACACACCCTCAATCAGAACACTTATCAGACAGGGCCTCTGTGTGTTCAAGGCCATACTAGGGAACAGAGCAAAGCATGGTGACACACTCCTTTAAGGCCAGTACCAAATATAAAGACATGGAGTTCCATACAGACAGACATACAATGTAAAAAAGAGATAGCTGGGCTAATATAGCCAAATAATGGGCATAAGTGCAAGGCACTAAGGCATGGGCAAGACAGCAAGTAGCTTGCATTTGGAAGCTGAAGGGTTCTTAAGGTGAGGTTTGCTTGTGACTTTTCCAGTTTCTCTGATCTCTAAGTCTTTCACCGCTATATTTGGTACCATGTATTTTTATTTAATGAGAAAACTTACAAACTTGTCTACATGCAAGTCTTAAATTGCGTGGTATATTCTGTAAGGCTTCTTAACTCTAAGTATAGAGGTTTTAAAAGGAGATGGTTTTGGATGAAGTAACATATTTCTGAGAAGTTCAGGGATGAAAGGTTTAAGTCCTCTGAGGCTCTGGAAAAAAGAGTGTACTGAGATTTAGTGATGTACCAGGTAGGATGCTGGGACTAGATAACAATAGATTGATGGTTTCTAGCAAGAGAAGGGTTCTGGCTAACCAAGATTATGAGGTCCACGTGAGAGATTGATAGGGAAATGACTTGTCAGATTTGGTGGGCTGAGTGTCTAGGAGGAAGAGGAGGAGGAGGAGGAGGGGGAGGAGGAGGAGTTGGAGAGGAGCTGCTGACAAATCTGTGGTAGGGAAATGTGGGCACTAATGAAATAGAAGCTTGTGTCTTAGCTAAAAAAAACTCTTCCCATTAGGGGCAGAGGGCAAGTTTGCACAGACAAAACCATATGTAAGAGATATACCCCTGAAAATACATTTAAATCTTGGGGTTTGGTAAGGTACATAAGGCTGTCTACCTACCCAAACAACAGGGAGATTGGAATGACAGGTAAGACCCCAAAACACCCATACGATGCAATAAGTGCCTCCTGTACCCAAAGGAAGGAAATGGTCATCCCTATATAATAGTGGCTAATCTAGGTTTTGGTATGACTTGACTGTTGTTGGATAGTGACCTGGGTATCTTGAAGCGCCCATTGCCCAGGGGAGGAGATTGCCTGTACATTGGTCTTCTAAGGTGACTCTGTAGGTTGGAAGAATTTTTAAACATATTAAGGGGAAAGCACAGGGAATTGAGAACAGGGCCCTGTTTGTTTCCCTTTGAATGATGAAGAATTTCTCTTGGGTGAGGGCAGGATAAAAGGTTTCAGGCAGGAGACATGTTTTCAGTGGTGGAAGCCGACAAGGTTAAAAGAATTACTTTGAGTGGTACCTACCATTTAGGGGAAAGTGATGAGCATTGCTTGCCTAGAGGGGAAAGAAGCACCTGATACACAATGTAGACTGGGGTTGGGCATGGATTATCACATGGCTGAGGTAAGGCTGATCAGCAAGATTCCACAGGAGACAGCAGACATGATAGAGTAGAGGAGTGAGCAGGTGATCAGGGAGAGGTGATGGTTTGGATAGTAGGCCAGCATTCAGAGTTGGTCTCAATATATGATTTCAAAAGGTGGAATTGAAAGGGCCTGCTTGGGAAGTCAACAGATCCTGAAAATAGCTGGTGACAATAATTTTAACCAGTCAGTGTAAAGTTGCTCGGGCAGCTTAATAAGAATATTTTTTAAAGAAATATTGGTATGCTTTAACTTCCCTGAAGACTTAGGATGGTAAGTGATATGAAAATACCATGGTACATTAAGAGCTTTAGATATGATCTGGTAAATATTTGAGGTGAATTCCAGACAAATACAAGACTGAAGAAAGGCCAAGATCCCAAATAGGCAGATTATCTCCCAGAGGTAGATGTCAGTGACTGTCTGAGACCATTTATTAGTAACTAGACATGCCTCTACCTAAGTGAAAATGAGTTCAAGACCATGAGCAGATATGCAATTCATCTGACTGTAGCTAGATTTTCCTGCCTTGCCCACAGTCAGGACAAATCTTTGTCACCCGCCAGTCCCACAGCTGCTCAGTAAACACAGAGATTTATATTGCATACAAACTGTATGGCCGTGGCAGGCTTCTTGCTAACTGTTCTTATAGCTTAAATTAACTCATTTTTATAAATCTATACCTTGCCATGTGGCTGGTGGCTTACCGGCGTCTTCACATGCTGCTGATCATGGCTGTGGCTGACAGTGTCTCTCTCTCAGCCTTCCGCTTCCCAGTCTTCTCCTCTCTCCTTGTCCCACCTACTTCCTGCCTGGCCACTGGCCAATCAGTGTTTTATTTATTGACCAATCAGAGCAACAGATTTGACATACAGACCATCCCACAGCATCTGACAGTGGCCATAAGAGTAAAATCAAGGTGCCAGTCAGTTCCTCCAAAGGAACTTCTAGCCTATTGGGTGGAGAAGTTTGGCTCAACATTTGGAATTGAGATGTGACTTTTGGTAAATTTCACAGAGGCATTTATAGTGCTTAGAACTGTAAGTCCTCAGAGGTAGCCTGTAGTTGGGCTTTCATGAATTGAGATAGGGCATGACTATTAGTGTGAAAGAGCTGATGAAGTTAAGACAGAATTTGCCCAGTGTCAGGAGTTGACTTTAATGATGTGGCCTGCTTTGTATGGATTCCCTGAGATGAATGTCGCAAGTCTGGGCCCTTAAGGGCCATTCTCCTAGCTATCTTGTCAGCCTGGTTTATTCGCTTAGAGATGATGGAACTGTTGAAGTGCTTAGACAGACAATGAATGATACCTATAGCTTTGGGAGATGGAAGGCTTTGAGCATGTCCATTATTTTGCCTGAGTTAGATATGAATCTTCCATTTGCTGTAAGGTGTCTATTCTTTTTCCATATAGCAGCATTGGATATTATGTTATTAAAAGCATATTTGGAGACTATATAACATTTAGGGATTACCTCAGGTCCAATTGGAAGGCACTGAGAAAGCTACCAGCCAAACCTGTTGGTTAGTAATATGAGGGTAATGCCTGTGATTCTACCACCCTTGGCATATGACACTATGTTATAGCACACTTTATGTGTCTACTCACGTGAAAAGCAGCTGACATCTGTTTATCAGGTATAAGTGGCCTGAGGCAATGTGCCCTCCTGTGTATGTGAAGAATTGGGCAATAATTCTTCTAGGTTTCAATACAGGAAAGAGACAGAGAATGATCAGGGTTAGGTTGAGGAAGGTGGCTTGAAATATGAAGGGATGGACAAGGCAACTTCCAGTATCACCACCTGGAAAGAAAGGACTCGAGAAGGAGGTGAAGTTTGTAAGATTTTATAAGTTAAGAGATGGGACAGGTTATTGTGGGAGAATAGAGTTGTGAGTGAACCAAAATTAGTTTCTTTGATTATCAAATAAGGAGCTCAGCAGCTGTTAAAGCAGGAATGCAAGGTGCCAATCCCTGAGTGGTGAGGTCTAGTTTTTTTTTTTGATAGGTATGCTACAAGTGCAATAGTGGATACAGATGATGCCCTTGGGTACCAAGGGAATAACCCTATCTTTCTGTTACACATAGGGAAGGGCTGAATTATGTCTGGAAGGTTTAGGGGCAGCATTTTGAAGACCTAGCAGAGCCAGGCAGACCATGGTGAGCTAGAGGCCAGCATATTCTAGAAAAGGAAATCCAGGACAGGTTCCAAAGCTACACAGAGAAACCCAATTTTTTAAAAAAACAAACAAACAAACAAACAGAAAAAAAACAACAGAAACAAAAGTAGCACAGAGAGAGCTATCAGATGTACTTGTCAGCCCAGATTCACAATCAGAAAAGTGCACAGGGGAATGGAGCCTTTCTTGTAGATAGGTAGATTTTAAGACCAAGCAGCAGAAAACTCGCTCAGCCCACCAGCCAACATCAGCCAGGTTTGTAATGTTAGTTGGAGGCAGAGCCCAGAGTAAATTTCATTTTATCCTGTGCTCCCCTTTCAGTTTCCCTGCTTCTTTAAGAACATGAGGGGGGATAAATGAGTCAGCAGCTCTGATTCAGATCTCCAAATTCACTGATGTCATTTGCTTTCTATTCTTGGGTTTCAGATCTCACTCCTTATTGGTTCCTAATCTATGTTTATTCAAATAGGAGGCAGTCCGATCAAATAAAAATGCCTGCACTGAAGGCTTTTACCAGCCAGGCTCCTGGCTAAATTCCAGCTTGCAGCTGGAATTAGGCAGGATCCGGGCTCAAAACAACTCCAGATAAAAAATGCTGTACCAGAGAGCTGCAAAAGACCAGGAAATATATATCTAAGATAGGCAGGGGTTTGTTAGGTTTTCCCACACTCCTGCTCTGAGTCACCTGCACCTGTTTGCAGTGCAGGAAATCTGCTCCTGTCTCTAAAGCCACTGCTTCAGACTTAGTATCTGTGATTTCTGCCTCAGTCTTGCATTCTGCATTATCACATTTTTGGCAAAGAAGAATTATGTTGGGAAACAATACCTGACATTAAACAGGGATGTATTGATCACATGCAACCTCAGTGGACCCATTAAAAAATGACTGTCATGGAATATTCTCACAGCCACCTGGGATTCTGTGAAAATTTCAAGTGTCTAATTCCACATAAAGTGATTTAGGGGAATCTAAAATGGCATATCAGAAACTGTTACCTGAAAGGTACAATTGACAGCCCCAAATCACAATCAGCCGTCAGCAGGTGGAAAGCAAGGCTTTCAAGTAGACATCCAGCGCCAAGTATCTGGAAGCATGATCACCACCTACTTACCATGGGATGCTTTTCTCATTTGGGAATGGCATTCTGGTCCTAGGAAAGATTACATTTTTTCCAGTCATCCATTTTCAGTTTCATTTTTACACTGCAGCACACATTTACCAGAGAGGGTGAAATGACTCAGCAGCTCTGAAGCAGATCTCAAAGAGAACCACAGGATTTGCTCTCCATTGGTAGATTTGAGATCACTCTCCTGATTGGTTCCTGTGTGAGGGTCATTGCTGACTCCCACATTTCCCCAGAGTACTCTTGCCTAGCAGCAGCAGGAAATCTTAGGTAGAATGTTAGAGGGTAGAGGAACAGATAGAAATAACAGAGTAGCCTCAGGATTGCCTGGATTTAAATCTGTGTAGCCTAGGGTATTTAAAGGAATGCCAAGGGTTTGAGCAAAAGACTGGCCCCCAGCTCAGCAAAGTGTAGACCATCTCAGACACCCCATGGTCCAATCATCATCTCTATGCCGACTTGCTGGGTAAATGGGCTCTAACAGGTTCCTATTCCAGACAAAATTCAAAATCACACACTCCTCCTTCAGAGGCAAGGGAGCTAATGAATTTGTCAGCAGAGATGGTTTGGTAATTTCATTTCATCTTGTGTTTCCTTTTCAGTTCCCTGCTCCTTTTACAACACACAGGAAGGAGGGAGAGACAGATGAGTCACAGCTCTAAAGGAGATCTCCAAATTCATTGCCTTCTTTTGCTTTCCATTCTACATTAGACAGCTCTCTCCTTATTGGTATCTAATCTATGTGTATTGGAATATGAATCAGAAAGATGATATAAAAAAGCTTGCAGTCCACAGTTTTAATAGCCAGGATCCTGGCTAAAATCCAGCTCATAGCTGGATTTTGCCAAAGCCTAACTGGAAATAACACACGAGAAGGATAACTGTCCCAGAGAACTGCTGCAGACAGAGGCAGTAGAAACATGGATAAGCAGGGATTTGGTAGTATTTCCCACACTCTTTCTCTGAGTCACCTGCACCTGTTTGCTCTGCTGGAAATGTCCTCCTTCCTCTGAAGCCAGTTCTTCAGCCTTCAAGATCACTGCCTCAGTCTTGCCTCCTTCATTATCTGGAAGGAATATTTATTTTGGGAAAAAATACTTGACAGAAACCAGGGATTTATTGTTCTTATGCTTCCTCAGAGATCCCATTTAGAAAATGACTGTGCCATTGACAATTCTCACTAAGCTGCCTGGGACTCTATGACAATTTCAAGTATCAGTTTTCACAAACAAGTGCATTTGGGGAATCTAAAAGGACATTACAATACTGTTTCCTGAAAGGTACAACTTCCAGCCCAGAATCAAAATCAGCCATCAGCAGGTAGCATGTGAGGCTTTCAGGTAGATAGCCATGATACAAGCCATATACCTGGGTATATGATCAACCTCTAGTTTACATGAGATGCTTGTTTCTTTTGAGAATTTAATTCTGGTCCTAAGATTCAATACAATATTTCCTGTCATCCACTTTCAGTTTCATTGTTTTGACTGCAGCACACATAGAGTTTGGAGGAAGAAACGAATCAGCAGCTCTGAAGGAGAACTCAAAGAGTAACCCGGATTATCTTTCCATTGGTTGAATTGAGTTCACTCTCCATATTGTTTCCTGTGGGTCAGGCCATTTTCCACCCCCTCATTTCACTAGAGAATTCTCAAGTAGAAGCAGCATGAAATATTATTTGGAAGTAGATGAATTTTGGTTGTTATATTGCAATAAGATTGTAGTGATATCAAGAATAGTTTATTTTCATCATATTGGGATGTGTAAGTATATTTTTGAAATCATATTTTAAGCTCCAGTTGGGCACTAAATGCATAATTTTTCCATGAAGTAAAACAAATAACACATTACTACCAAATTAGTAAGAAAACACTGACACCCTTCATAGTATAAGTGATTCAGTTTTCACAATATCTCTCCACTTGTTCTATGATGCATTTCAGTGATATAATAACAGTTATATATGTTTATGTATGTGTATATGTATGAGTTTGCTTAGGCATGTAAATACATATACATAGATACAAATGTATGTGTACACTTTCTTAACATAATTTTTAATTTCATGCATGAGTACTGAATTGAGATTATTTCACACTTTTTTCCATCCTACTACATAAATTGTCAAAATAAATACCACTATTTATTAAATTTTTTGCCAAATACACATATAAAAATGTATATATAACTAACTCACACAATGTACAGATTGATATTTTCTTGTTGAAAGGACTATCAGGGTTAATGTCCAGTGTACATGGATTCTTTCTATGCTAGGATCCAATATTTGTGCAAGATTTTCTGCTAAGTGGGGATCTTGAGAGAGTTTCCCATCTATGTTAGCATTATCATTTGTGGTTTTACTGTGGTAATCATTTTTGTTGATTCCTTGCCTTCATGTAATATTTTGTTGGCACTCAAATTGTCTAATATTTATGCTATTTCATTCCATATCTTTCTTAGAAGACATTGTCTTCCTGCAGACATGCTTTTTGTTTTTTACTCAGAACTGTGTCTGACCATTGCATGAAATATTTTCTTATTCAAAGTTTTATGTGAGTTTCTGGATTGATCAGTTGACATGAGACAAAACAAGATAAGTTCTAAGCCATTTGAGTAGATTTAGAGTTCTGTATATTATGTAAATTACATTTACTTGATGTAAATGATGATTTTTTTTAAAGACAGTAACAACTAATGTTGCCTGTTGTTATGCGGATAAATATTTAGAAGACTGTCAGAAATTATATACTTTCTGAGAATTTGCATAGGACTATGGAAATAAACTTTGTGTTTAGGGTGCAGAGGACTTGGTGGAATCTGCTTTTATGGGAATTCCCAGTATGGGAAGCATGCTAAGCCATGCATGTTCCTAGATAGGTTACATGTTCATGCTGCTTGCAAATTATTTGATCATGCAGTGCATGGATTACTTAGGATATAAGGTCCTCTTGTAACTATACATCTTTCCAGGCTGCTGGACTGTGCATGTTTCATCATGTAGCTGGGCATGTGGCTAGGAAGTATAACAACCCATACTCATTGTTCTTATAAAAAAAGTGCTTTAGGGGATATTTGTGAATGGGAGTGCGCACATATTGTCTCCCAGGTGTGCTAACATGTGAGACAGTGGGCACTGGTTAACTTTTGTGGGTATAGAAGGGGAGATTTTGAGGTAGGTGGACATTTTTGGTAGAAAATTGTGTTCCACAATGTATAGTCCAGGGACTCTTCCATTGCTACTTGGTCTGGCTGTGAAAATCTTACAAGTTGCTGGGCACACACAATAGAAAGCTTAGAAAAAAGTTATTGGGGGAGGTCCCCAAGGGGTCCCAGATGGAGCAAGGAGGATCCTGATATCAGACAACGTTGAATGATACAGATATGAATTGTTTCTGACCTGTCCATGTAGTTTAAAAATACTTCCAAGTTACAGAGTTACCTTGGAAATACATGTTCATCTTGACACCATAATACTATAAATTATAGAACTCTGCTATCAGATTTTATTGGTTAATTTTAGAGAGAGAAAAGAGAGAGAGAGAGAGAGAGAGAGAGAGAGAGAGAGAGAGAGAGAGAGAGAGAGAGAGAGAGAGAAAGAAGAATTGAGAATGTAGCAGAGTTTTCCTGGTCTTTCCTGTCCCATGGTCAGGACAAATCTTTCCCACCTGCCATTCCTGCAGCTGCTCAGACCCAACCAATTAAACACACAGAGACTCATATTGCTTATAAACTGTATGGCCATGTCATGTTTCTTACTATCTGTTCTTATATCTCAAAATAACTCATTTCTATTACTCTATACTTTGCCATGTGGCTCATGGCTTACTGATATCTTACATCATGTTTCACCTCCTGGCTGCTGGCAGCATTTCCCTGCCCCAGCCTTCCTGTTCCCAGAATTCTCTTCTCTGCTCATCCTGCCTATAATTCCTGCCTGGCTAATGGCCATTCAGCATTTTATTTATACAGAGCCTTATCAACAGCAGGAGGAGAGGGAGAGAAAGAAATGTAGATCATTCTTTATTTTTTACTGATATCAATTAGGCATTTTATCTTCTCCTGAGATAAACATTAAGACACCTGTTTTCTTTATTATTTTAGTGTTGAGGAGACACAGGTGATAACTTGTTGAGGGCATTTAACAATGATAGATTGTTATATTAAAGATTGTCTTTACCTAGTGAAGACTCTTTTGACACTGAGGATTTTATGCCTCTGGTCTATTAGGGTTTCTTACCAGTATATTTTGGATATATTTTGATAATTTTTGTGCCTCTGGATCTATGGCTGATGTTGGTCTTGTAACAATTAGCTGGAGAGGTAATTAGAAATTTGAATATGTTATTAGAGTCAACAAAGTGAAACTGATGAAGCATAACATGTCAGTAGGGAAATGAGAACTTGAAGAGGGAATCCGGAAGAAGAAAAGAACTTATGGTATTTACAATTCAGTGGGAATGCCCTGATGATTAGGGATGTTGAGCAATTCCTTAAATGTCTTTCAGCCATTTGAGTTTCTTCTGTTGGGAATTCTCTGTTTAGTTCTATAGACCATTTCTTAATTGGGCTGTTGGTCGTTTTGATGTCTAATTTCTTGAGTTCCTTATATATTCTGGATATCAGTCCTCTGTCAGATGTGGCATTGGTGAAGACCTTTTCCAATTATGTAGGCTGTTGCTTTGCCTTGTTGACCATATACTTTGCTCTACCAAAGCTTCTCAGTTTCAAGAATCTAGATGCAGAGATCCACTGCTAGGCCTTTGGTGGAGCTCAGGGAGTCTAATTTGTGAGAAAGTAGAGGGTTTATATGAGTGAGAATTGTGGAAACCAAGGTTGGATAAAGCACAGGGACAAATAACCAAATGAATGGAAGCACGGGATCTATGAACCAAAGGCTGAGGGGCCCCCAACTGGATCAGGCCCCCTGAACGGGTGAGACAGTCATTTGGCTTGATCTGTTTGGGAGGCAGCTGTGTGTTGGTGCCGGGTCCTGGGCTAGTTGCATGAGTTGGTTGTTTGAATCCTGGGACCTATGCAGGGACGCTTGGCTCGGTCTGGGAGGGGGGGACTGGATCTGGCTGGACTGAGTCTACCAGGTCGATCCCTGTCCTCGGGGGAGGCCTTGATCTGGAGGAGGTGGGAATGGGGGATGGGCTGGTGGGAAGGAGAGGGGGCAGGAGTGGGGAGAACAAGGAAATCCATGGCTGATATGTAGAACTGAATGGTATTGTAAAATAAAATAAAAGGGAAAAAAAGATCGCACCCAGAAAAAAAAAAATCAGTGGGATTGAATGTTTGAATGTTGTGTGAGGAAACCACATTCTTTTGGAATTGGTGACAAGGCATTAATCCAGATATCCTCTGGAACTGAAGAGACTGGGGCACTGTTTGTTTCACTGTGTGTGAGGGAGAATTTCTCTTGGGTGAGGGCAGGAAAAAATGGTTTCAGGCTATGGAGATGTATCCAGTGGGGAAAGCCCTCAAGTTTAGCACCTGTGGGGTGTTACAAGAATTACCTTGGGGGATACCTTCCATTTATTGTAAAAGCTTGAGGTTTTCTGGACTGGCGGGTAAAGAAGGACCTGATCCCCAATGTGGATAGAGGGTAGGGCATGGATTATCACATGGCTGGTGTAAGGAGTAGTCAGCAAAATTCCACAGGAGACTTCAGAGGTGATAGTGTAGAGGAGTGAGGAGGTGATCATGGAGAGGTAAAATTTTGGATCAGAGGTCAGCTAGTCACCCATAGATGAGTTCAAATTGTGGGATTGAAAAGGCTTGCTTGGGAAGTGTCCAGAGCCTGAAAAGAGCTAGAAACAAGGATTTTAACTAGTCAGGGTGAATTTCTGGTGGCATCTTAATAAGAGTGTGTTTTAAAGATTATTGGTATACTCTACCTTCCCTTAGGACTTATGATGGTAAGGGATATGAAAATGCCAAGCTATATTAAAAGCTTTAGATATGATCTGGAAAATCTGGAAGGTGAACTCCAGACTAATATCAGACTGAAGAAATACAGGGATCCCAAATCCTGGGGAAGGAAGTCAGGGACTGTCTGAGGACACTTAGTATAACCAAGAAATATCTCTACACAACTCAAAATGAGTCCACAACCATGAGGGGACATTTAATTTGTCTGACTGTGGGCATATGTGTAACACCGAGCTGCCAGTCAGGCCTTGGAAGGCTCTAACCTGGTTGGGGTGAAAAGATTGGCTCCAAATTTTGATACCTTATTCAGTCTTCTGACAATGTTTACAGTAGCCAGTAATAGGTTTAAGGACTGTAAGTCCACAGAGTTAGGTGTAGCTGAAGTTATCCTGTTCCTTTCCAGCTCCCATAGCACTCACAACCAAGCAAACACAAAGAGACATATTATTTACAAACTGTATGGCTGAATGGCTCAAACTCTTGTTAGTTGTTTGTATATCTTAAATTAACCCATTCCTATTAATCTAAAAGTTGCCATGTGACTTAACAGTATCATTACATGTGGCTTCTCAACATGGATTCTGTTAGCATCTCCCTCACTCAGCCTTCCTCTTCCACAAATTCTCCTCTTGCTTTGTCCTGCCTATACTTCCTGCCTAGTTATTTGCCAATCAGCATTTTATTTATTAACCAATGAGAGCAAAACTTTCAGAGCATACATAATATCCTACAGCAAGTAGATTGTAGGTTCCCTGCTATGAACTGAGACAGAGCAAGGCTATTAGGGTGAAAGAGCTGGTGTAGATAGGACAGAATTGGGCTAGTGACAGGAGATGACTATGAGGATGTGGGTTGACCTCTATGTATTGCCTGTGGTGAAGGAAAGGTGTCTGGGCTCAAGACTGCCACTGTCCTAGATGCCAGGTTGATACAGTTATTTCCAACATGATAGAGCTGTCAGTCTGATGAGATTGACAGTGAATAATTCCTATTACATTAGGGAAATATGAAGCATTTTTCATGACCAATATTTGGTCTGAGTTAGTAGTGAACTGTCCTTTTGATGTGAGAAGCCCATGCTTTTTCCAGATATGAGTGTCTGACAGGAAGATATGAAAAATATATTTGGAAGCTGGGTGGTGGTGGTACATGCCTTTAATACCAGTACTTGGGTGTCAGACCCAGGCAGATGTCTGTGAGTTCAAAGTTAGTGTGGTCCACAGAGCGAGATTCAGGACAGGCACAAAAATTACACAGAGTTTTCTGTCTGGCAAAACAAAAATAAAAGGCATATTTGTAGTATATATAACATTTAGGAATTGCACCTGTGTCAACTAGAAGGTACAGGTGAGAGACATTAGCTCAGTCATTTAGTTAGCAGAGTATGTCTTTGCATCTACCACCCAAATATCTGACACTATGGCATATCCTGCTTTATGTATGGGTCCCAACATGTAAAAAGGAGCAGCCATCTGTGTCCAAGGTATAAGTGGCCTGAGGCAATGTGCACTATTTTATGTGTGAAGTATGAGGCAAATATTCCTTTATGATATAAGTGTATAATTGAGATGTGGAGTAGTCAGCACTAGTTTGAGGAAGAAGGATTGAAATATTAACAAGTGGGCAAGTCTGGAATGTAAGTGTGGTATCTTCCAGTAATAACACTTGGAGAGAAAAAACTCAGGAACTAGAAAAAGTTTGTAAGAATTAATATGTTTGTAGATGGGTCAAATTATGGTGGGAAGAGGATGTATTAGGTGACTCAAAATTTATTTTCTTAGGTTAACTATTAAGGAGCTTATCAGCCCCCAAATCACATAAGATTATTGACCATCCCTGTGTGCTGTGGTGTAGTTTTTTGACAGGTATGCTACAGGTGCAATGGAGGGTCCATGCTGGTGCCCTAGACTCCCAAGGGCATATCATTCTCTTTCTGTGACACAGACAGAGAAGGGATGAGTTGAACTGCGAGGTATAGTCCAGATTCCCGAAGAAGAGCCTATTTGAATTTCTGGAAAGGATTAATAATGGGGTGAATGAGGGATTAATTCAGGATCCCTGAGCTGCCGTATATATAAGGGGTTTGCCATGAGTTTAAAAAGATCAAACGCAGGATAACAAGGAGTTAGTTATTTCTAGAAAGGACAGAATATCAAGTTTAGTAGAGTAGCCTGTGAAAGACTGAATTAGATGCTTTCTATCTGAAGCTATAGCCTCATATGATGTGGTAAAGTTTATACCCAGATACGTGACCTGAGGAGTGGAGAGCTGGATTTTGGAAGTGTAGACTCCATAACTCCAGCTCTACAAAAAAATTGGAAGAGGAGATGTGTCAGTTTGACTAACTTATACTTATGGACCACAAAGTAGAAAGTTATCTACTAATTGTAAAGTTAATTTTAAAGAGGGAGAGGGAGTGCAAGCTAGAAACTGGGGATTGATGAAATAGTTGTGGAATGTCCATGAATCTGTGTGTCAAGCAGGTCAAGTTAGCTACATATACACGTAAGTGTCAGCATCTGTCCAGGATAAAAAAAAAGATATTTTGAGACAGAAGAATGAGAAGAATGACAGGTATAGGAAAGAAGGTATCCTTGAGATCTAGAACTGAGTAGTGTGTCATTTCTGAAGGTTTAGTGTAAAGAACTGAGTAAAAGCCAGGCATTACAGGATTTAGAGGACCCCTGAAGATCTAATGAGCTGCAGGTTTACTGATATTTTATTTGTGCTTAAATGTGGTGATATTTTATTTATGCTTTATGAAAGCTTGCTGCAGATCAGGCAGGAAAGGACAGCCATTTTAAGTAAACAAAAATTCAGGGAGCACACTTATCAGACAGGTTCTCTGTTTGTTCAGGGCCATACTAGGGAACAGAGCAAAGCATGGTGACACACTCTTTAAGGCCAGTACCAAACCTAAAGATCTGGAGTCCTGTACAGACAAACAATGTAAAAAGAGATAGCTGGGCTAATATAGCCAATTAAAGGGCATAAGAGCAAGACAATGAAAGCATGTGTAAGACAGCAAGGAGATTGCATTGAGAAGCTACAGGGCTGGTCAGGTAAGGTTTGCTTGTGACTTTTCCCATTTCCCTGATCTCTAAGTCTTCACCCCTATATTTAGCACTGTGTTTTTTATTTAATGATACCATTTAGAAACTGGTCTACATGCAGGTCTTAAATCAGGTGGTTTATTCTATAAGGCTTCTCAAATCTAAGTATAGAGGTCTTAAAAGTAGAATAATTTGGATGAAGTAGCATCTTTCTGAGAAGATCACGGATGATAGGCTTAAGTCCTCTAAGGCTCTGGAGTGAAAGATTATATTGAATTTAAGTGATGTACCATGTAGGGTGGTGAACTTGGATAACAATAGAGTGATGGTTTCTAGCAACAGAAGGGTTCTGGCTATCCAAGACTATGGGGTCTACTTGAGAGATGGAAAGGGAAATGTCATGTAAGAGCTAGTGGGCTGAGTGCCTAGGAGGATGAGGAGAGGAGCTGCTGAAAACACTGTGATAGGGAAATGTGGACACTAATGAACTAGAAGCTAATGCCTTAGCCAAAAAATTTCTTCCCGTCATGCACACAGGGCAGGTTTAAACATATAATACTGTGTATAAGATATATTCCCATGAAAATATATTTAAGTCATGGGGTTTGTGAGGTAAGTTAGGGTGTCCCTCTACCGAGACAACAGAAAGTTTGGAATTACAGGTAATACCCCCAAATTCCAACAGGATGCCATAAGGGCCTCAAGTGTCCAAAGAAGTGAAATGGATCATCCCTTTATAATAATGGTTATTCAAGATTTTGGTATGACATGAGTGTTTGGGGTAAGGACCTTAGGACCTTCAATCGTCCATTTACCATTGTAGGAGATTGCCTGTATGTTGGTCTTAGATTGTTGTCTCCATGTCATGAGTTACACAGGGTCAGTCAACTAACCTATGTCCATATCAATAGCGTTTAGATGAGGCCCAGGTGACCTACATGGGACAGGGGTTGGTTCAAGCCAAATGGCTTTCTCTACAAATTTTTAAACAGGAACCTGGAGGCCTTCATGTGGCTGGTCAGATAGACTGTGCTAGATTTGACAGTCTTGTTTGCAGGCTTATTCATTACTAACATAGCTATGCCATGCAGGAACATAGACTGTGTAATCAAGCTGCATGCAGGTTACATAATCACACACCTTTGGGTAACTGAGTAGGCAAGGCCCTGGGATGCCTAAGCTATCTTCCAGACTGATGGACAGAGGATTCACAGACATGTAGTTAGGTGGTGGCTGGTACCATCACACAATATGAGACCATAAGCCAGTAATTTACTATTAGTTGGAGGCAGAGGCCATAGTAATTTCATTTTATCCTGTGTTCCTTTTTCAGTTTCCCTGCTCCTTTTACAATACACAGGAAGGAGGGAGAGACAGATGAGTCACAGCTCTAATGGAGATGTCCAAAGTCATTGCACTCACTTGCTTTCCCATCCACTTTAGACAGCTCTCTTCTTATTGGTTGTGTATTTGAATATGAGTCAGACAGATGGAATAAAAGAGCTTGCAGTCCTCAGTTCCAATAGCCAGGCTCCTGGCTAAATTCCAGCTTGTAGCTGGATTTAGCCAAAGCCTGACTGGAAATAACACAAGAGAAGGATAACTGTTCCAGAGAACTGCTGCAGACAGAGGCAGTAGAAACCAGGATAAGCAGGGTTTGGTGGTATTGCCCACACTCCTTCTCTGAGTCACCTGTGCCTGCTTGCTCTCCTGGAAATGTCGCGCTTCCTCTGAAGCCACTGTTTCTGCCTTAATACCTGACAGAAACCAGTGATGTCTTGATTATATGCTCCCTCAGAGGAACCATTAAGAAAGTGACATTGTCAATCACAATTCTCACTTATCCACCAGGGACTCTGAAAATTTCAAGAATAAGTTTCCATGAAAAAGTGCATTTGGAGAATCTAAAATGGCATATCAAAAATTGTTTCCTGAAAGGTAAAATTTGCAGCTCAGAATCACAATCAGCCATCTGCAGTTGGAAAGTGAGGCTTTTAGGTAGATAGCCAGGAAACAGGGCTAAGTACTGGGTACATGATTACCATCTAGATACCATGAGATGTTCTTGTTTTTTTGAGAATTCAATTCTGGGCCTAAGATTTGTTACATCATTTCCTGTCATCCACTTTCACTTTCCTTGTTTTGGCTGCAGCACACATTTTGTGGGAATTGGTCAATTCCACATTCCTGGAACCCACCAAAGAGTAGCTTCATCCCACATGTTGCATGTTCTCACCACCCACATGAGATATGGTTCCTGCTCCTTTTAGAACTGGTTATTTTCAGTTTTCAGGTGGAAACTCGAGCTATTGGGCACCATTTGTAGCTGAAGTTATCCTGATTTTGCCTGGCTCCTGCTGCCCTCAGACACAAGAAAACACACCGACACTTATGTTATTTTCAAACAGTATGGCCAAGTGGTTCAGACTTCAGATTAGCTATTCTTATATCTTAAATTAATCCATTTCTATTAATCTATAAGTTGCCATGTGACTCGTGGCTTAACAGTATCATTACATGGTGCTTCTCAACATGGATTCTGGCAGCATCTCTCTCACTCAGCATTCCACTTCCACAAATTCTCCTCTCTCTTTTCCTGCCTATACTTCCTGCCTGGCTACTGGCCATTCAGCACTTTATTTTTTAACCAATCAGAGCAACACATTCAGAGCATAGAGAACATCACACACCAGTTAGGCTATAGATTCC
This sequence comes from Peromyscus leucopus, assembly GCF_004664715.2. NCBI lineage: Eukaryota > Metazoa > Chordata > Mammalia > Rodentia > Cricetidae > Peromyscus > Peromyscus leucopus. The sequence goes on along the minus strand of NC_051063.1, from coordinate 132,683,210 downwards.
TTTCTATGAACTGAGACAGAGCAAGACTATTAGAAGAAAGAGCTGATATAGATGGAACAATATTGACCTAGTTTCAGGAGCCGACTGTGAAGATGTTGAACTGTACGAACTGCCTGTGGTGAAAGATATGAGTTTGGTCTCTAGGGTGCCACTGTCCTAGATACCAGATTGATACAGTTATTTCCCTTAGAGTTTATAGAGCTGTCAATGTGATGAGATTGACAGTGAAAAACCTATTACATTAGGAAAATACAAAGTTTGTATCATGACCAATATTTGGCCTGAGTTAGTTATGAACTGACCTTTGGCTGTGAGAAGCCCATGCTTTTTTCAGATATGAGTGTGGGACAGGAGGATATAAAAAGTATATTTTGAAGATGGGTGGTGGTGGCACATGCCTTTAATACCAGCACTTCAGTGTCAGACCCAGGCAGATGTCTGTGAGTTCAAAATTAGTGTGGTCTACAGAGAGATTCAGGACAGGAACCAAAATTACACAGAGTTATCTTTCTTGTAAAACAAAAATAAAAAGCATATTTATAGTATGTATAACATTTAGGAATTGCCCCTGTGCCAACTGGAAGGTACAGGTGAGAGACATTAGCTCAGGTGGTTGATTGGTAGTGTGTATCTGATTCTGCCACTCCAGCATCTGACACTATGGCATATACTGCTTTACTGATCCCATCATGTAAAAAGCAGCAGCCATCTGTATACCAGGTATAAGGGGCCTGAGACAATGTGCACTCCTGTATGTGTGAAGTATGAGGCAAAAAGCCCTTGAGGATTTAATTGCAGTAGTGAGATGTGGAATAGTTAGCACTAGATGATTGAATATTAACAAGTGGGCAAGTCTGGAATATAAGTATGGTATCGTCCAGTAATAAATCTTAGAGAGAAAAAACTCAGGAAGTTGGAAAAGTTTGTCAGACGTTATAAGGCAAAAGATGGGACAAATTATGGTGGGAAGACGATGTATTAGGTGACCCAAGTTTAGTTTCCTTGATTCACTATTAAGGATACTAGCAGCCCCAAAATGACATATGATTAGTGACCATCCCTGTGTGGTGAGGTGTAGTTTTTTGACAAGTATGCTACAGGTGCAATCGAGGGTCCCTGCTGGTGCCCTAGACTCCCAAGGGCATATCACTCACTTTCTCTTACATAGATAGAGAAGGAATGAGTTGATCAGAGAGGTATAGTGCAGAGTCCTGAAGCAGAGCCAATTGAAACTTCTGGAAAGCATTAATAATGGGGTGAAAGAGGTATTTATGCAGGATCCCTGAGCTGCCTGATATAAGGGGTGAGTCAGGAAATTAAAAAGATTGAAGGCCGGTTTACAAGCAGTCAGCTATTTCTAGAAAGGACAGAATATCCTGTTTAGTAGAGTAGCATGCAAAAGACTGAATTAGATGCTTACTATCTGATGCTATAGCCTAATATTATGTGATAATATTTACACCCAGATAGGCGATCTGAGAAGTGGAGAGCTGGATTTTGGAACTTGAGACTCCATAACTCCAGCTGTACAAAAAAATTAGAAGAGGAGAGATGTCAGTTTGACTAACTTGTACTTATGGCCACAGAGTAGAATGTTATCTACTATATTGTAAAATTTAAAGCCAAAATGGAGAAGGAGAGCAAGCCAGACCCTGGGGATTAATGAAATAGTTGTGGGATGTCCATGAAACTTTGTGTCAAGAAAGTCTAAGTTAGCTACATAAATAAGGAAGTGTCAGAGTCTATCTAGGATAAGAAAAGGTATTTTGAGACAAAGGCCTGAAAGGTATAGAAAAAGAGGTATCCTTGATATCTAGAACTGAGAAGTGTGTGATTTCTGAAGTGATAGTTTATAGAATTGTGAAAAGTCCAGGCATTACAGGATTGAGAGGACCAGTACAGATCTAATGAGCTGTAGATGTAGGATATTTTATTTGTGCGGAAATGTGGTGATAATTTGTTTATGCTTTATTAAAGCTTGCTGGAGATCAGGTAGGAAAGGTCAGCCATTTTAAGTAAACAAAAATTCAGGCAGCACACACCATCAATCAGAACACTTATCAGACAGTGTCTCTGTGTGTTCAAGGCCATACTAGAGAATAGAGCAAAGCATGGTGTCACACTCCTTTAAGGACAGTACCAAATATAAAGACCTGGAGTTCTGTATGGATATGCAATGTAAAAAAGAGATAGCTGGGCTAATATAGCTACGTAAAGGGCATAAGAGCAAGGAAATTAAAATCATATATAAGACAGCAAGTAGCTTGCATTTGGAAGCTGCAGGATTGGTGAGGTAAGGTTTGCTTGTGACTTTTTCAATTTCTCTGATCTCTAAGTCTTCACCCCAATATTTGGCACTGTGTTTTTTATTTAATGAGATCATATAGAAACTATTCAACATGCAGGTCATAAATCAGGTAAAACTTTGCCTGTACATTGGGCTTCAATCGATTTCCCATGTCAATGGTTACAAAGGGCCAGTCAACATACCTATGTCCATATCTATAGCATTTTTATGAGGCCCAGGTGGCCTGCATGGGGCAGGGTTGGCTAAAGCAAAATTACCTTCTCTACCACTTTTACAACAGAAACGTGGAGGACTTCATGTGGCTGTTCAGATAGCCTCTGCTAGATTTGACAGTCTGTTTTTCAGGCTTATTCATGTCTCACATAGCTATGCCATGCAGGAACATAGACTAGGTGATCAAGCTGCATGAAGGTTACATAATCACACACCATAGGGTAACTTAGTAGGCAAAGACCTGGTATGCCTAAGCTATCTTCCTGACTGATAGACAGAGGATGCACAGTCATGTAGTTAGTGGGTGGCTGGTATATATAACACCACAAGAGACTATTATCCAGTAATCTACTGTTAGTTGGAGGCAGAGCCCATGATAATTTCATTTTATGCTGTGTTCCCTTTTTAGTTTCCCTGCCCCTTTTACAACATACAGGAAGGAGAGAAAGACAGATGAGTCACCAGCTCAAATGGAGATCTCCAAAGTCATTGCTGTCCTTTTCTTTCCATTCTACTTTAGACAGCTCTCTTCTTATTGGTCCCTAGTCTATGTGTATTTAAATGTGAGTCAGAGAGATGGAATAAAAAAGCTTGCTGTCCACACTTTCGATAGGCAGGCTGCTGGTTAAATTCCAGCTCATAGCTGGATTCAGCCAAAGCCTGACTGCAAACAACACAAGGGAAGGATAACTGTTCCAGAGGACCTTGCAGACAGAGGCAGTAGTAACATGGATAAGCAGCGATTTGGTGGTGTTGCCTACATGCCTGATCTGAGTCATCTGCACACTTGCTCTGCCAGAAATGTCCTCCTTCCTCTGAAGCGACTGCTTCTGCCTTAATATCTGTGATCACTGCTTCATTCTTGCATCCTGCATTATCTGGAAGGAAGATTTATGTTGGGAAAAAATAACTGACAGACACTAGGGATGTATTTTTCTTATGCTCCCTCAGAGAGCCCATTAAGAAAAGGACTGTGTCAGTGACAATTCTCTTAGCTTCCTGAGACTCTATGACAAACAAGTGCATTTGGGGAATCTAAAAGGGCATATTGATGACTGTTACCTGAAAGGTACAACTTTCAGCCTGGAATCACAACCAGCCATCAGCAGGTAGAAAGTGAGGCTTTCAGGTAGATAGCCAGGATACACAGACATGTATCTGGGTATATGATCAACGTCTAATTTCTATGAGATGCTACTTTTTTGAGAATTGAATTCTGGTCCTAAGATTCATTACAATATTTCCTATCATCCGCATTCAGTTTCGTTGTTTTTGCTTCCACACACATGTAGTTGGGAGGGAGAAATGAATCAGCAGCTCTGAAGGAGATCTCACAGAGAACCCCAGGATTTGCTTTCCATTGGTTGTATTGAGTTCACTCTCCATATTGTTTCCTGTGGTTTGGGCCATGTCCCACCCTCTCATTTACCCAGAGAATTCTCTAGTAGAAGCAGCAGGAAATATTATTGAGAAGGATTTAGGAGAGAGAAATATATAGTAAATACAGGATAGCTTTGAGAGTGCCTGTATCCTAATCTATCCTGCATCCACTGACTCTTCCCTTGGGTAGTAAAAGCAATGCCAAGGGGTGGAGAAAAGACAACCCCCTGCACAGACAGGTGCGGGTCATCTCAGACACCTGCACTCAGATCCAATCATCCTCTCTAAGCAGACATGCTGGGTAAACCTAAATGGGTTCCAACAGGTTCCTATTCCAAACAATTTTGAATCCTCACTCTCCTCCATCAGAAGCAAGAAGAGCTAATAAAGTTGTCAGCAGAGCAGTTTCTCACCAGTCAGACTGTGACTGTATTCTTGGTCTCAGTTGCTCATGAGCACACCAATATCTGACTGTTATGTGGTGCCCAAAAGGCAGATTGCTCTTGTAACACAAGTAGAGAGAGATCCCGTGGAAATTACCAAATAAGATATTGTTTGATTCCAGCATTCCAAATCTGAGTCACCTGATCCTGTCAAATGTGCAGCAAACAGATTCCTGCTTCTGCAGCTACAGCTTCTCTTTAAAGATGTGGTCTCCCCATCTCAGTTTGTTTTCACTTCAGGCTTTAGGATCTGGCATAGGCTAGCAGAGTCCTGCTCTTCCCTTATTCTGAAGCTACTGCTTTACTTAAGGTTATAGTATCCCTGTGCTAGTCTTGATGTCCTGCTCTATGGCCAAGGAAGATGATTTTCTTGAGGCTTTAGTATGTAGCAGAGACTAGGGAAATCTTGCTGTTTCCTCTACCCTGGGAGATTTATTATGGCAATGGATATGGCATTGTAGTTTTATTCATGAACCATAGAGGCACTGAAAATATGGAGCAGTAACATTTGCAGTCACTTCTCCCTCTTTCACCAAAGGCAATAAATATATCCCTGGAAACTTACTTTTTAACATCCTGATGGCTTTTAGGTATTCACAGGATCAACTTTGCATTTTTGGTTTGCATTATCACTGTGTTCTTGCATAAAGAGTCTCTTGTCCGTGATTTTTTCCAAATTCTCAGTCCATTCCTATATATAAAAGAAAAGAGGGCATTAGATTCATTAGAAGTTAATTATTTATTGGTGATGGCAGACAGTTAGTCAGTACTTCATTTGATAATAATAAACACCTGTTCATTTTTTCCTTTTATTTTATTTTATAATACCATTCAGTTCTCTATATAACAACCATGGATTCCCTTGTTCTCCCCCCTCCTGTCCCCCTCCCCTTCCCCCCATTACACTCCCCATTCCCACCTCTTCCAGGGCAAAGCCTCCACCAAGTACTGAGATCAATTTGGTAGACTCAGTGCAGGCAGGTCCAGTCCCCTCCTCCCAGACTGAGCCAAGCTTCCCTGCATAAGCCCCAGGTTTCAAACAGCCAATTCATGCAATGAGCACAGGACCCAGTACCACTGCCTAGATGCCTCCCAAACAGATCAAGCCAATCAACTGTCTCACCTATTCAGAGGGCCTGATCCAGTTGGGGGCCCCTCAGCCTTTGGTTCATAGTTCATGTATTTTCATTCATTTGGCTATTTGTCCCTGTGCTTTATCCAACCTTGGTTTCAACAATTCTCGCTCATATAAACCCTCCTCTTTCTCACGAATTAGACTCCGTGAGCTCCAACCGGAGCCTAACCGTGGATGTCTGCATCCAGATCCCTCAGTTGTTGGATAGGGTTTCTGGCACAACTATTAGGGTGTTTGGCCATCCCATCACCAGAGTAGGTCAGTCCCGGCTGTCTCTTGACCATTGCCAGCAGTATAATTTGGGGGTATATATGTGGATTTCTGTGGGCCTCTCTAGCACTTTGTTTCTTCCTTTTCTCATGTGGTCTTCATTTACCATGGTCTCTTATTCCTTGTTCTCCTTCTCTGTTCTTGATCCAGCTGGGATCTCCCGCTCCCACAGGCTCTCTTCCCTCGACCCTCGCCCTTCATTACTCCCACTCATGTCCAGGTTGTTCATGTAGATCTCAGTCATTTCTCAAACAGTGGGAAATCCTTGAGTCTTTCTTGGGGTCCTGTTTTCCAAGTAGCCTCCCTGGTGATGTGAATAGCAGTCCAGGCATCCTTCTTCCACATCTAGTATCCTCCTATGAGTGAGTACATACCATATTTGACTTTCTGAGTCTTGGTTACCTCACTCAGGATGCTTTTTTCTAGATCCATCCATTTGCCTGCAAACCTCATGATGTCATTGTTTTTCTCTGCTGAGTAGTATTCCATTGTGTATATGTGCCACAATTTATTTATCCATTCTTCAGCAGGATGGGAGCCTCCTTTTTGGCTTAAATAATTACTTGAATCCTCCCCAGATTATTTGGCCACTATGACAAAATTATTTTTGAAATTTACTCACTATTTTCTTTTTTAAGGTATGTAGCTAATGCAAGTAAGAAATTTTGTTCCTCATGCTCTAGTCCACAAAAATGCATTTAACCTTCATTCCTATGACTTGTAGTCAATCCCAGTGAACCTTCTAAATACCAGCAGATGAATTTTGTTTTTTATAATGACAAGATTGTTGGGATGTAAAAATAGTTTATTTTCATCATATTGTGATGTGTAAGTATATTTTTGAAATGCTCTTTTAAGCTCCAGTTTGGCACTAAACCTTACTTTTGCACATGAAGTAAAACAAATAACACATTACTGACACATTTGTAAGAAAACACTGACACCCTTCATAGTATAAGGGATTCAGTTTTCACAATATCTCTGCACTTGTTCTTTGATGCATTTCAATTACATTGTAATATTTATACATGTTTATGTATGTGTATATGTATGAGTTTGCTTATGCATATAAATACGTATACACAGATACGACTGTATGTGTACACTTTCTTGACATAGATTTTAATTTCATGCATGAGTACTGAATTTAGATTATTTCACACTTCTATTTTCCATCCTATTACATAATATCTGCACTGTAAATTGTCAAATAAATAACACTATTTATTAAAATTTTTTACCAAATGTACATATAAAAATTTATATATAAGTAACACACACAGTATACAGATTGTGGTGATTAGGTGTAGTCATTTGAGCATTGACCTTTTGTTGTTGAAAGGACTACCAGAGTTAATGTCCAGTGTAAATGGAATCTTTCGATCTTAGCATCCAATATTTGCACAAGATTTTTTGATAAGTGTGGATCTTGAGAGAGTTTCCCATCTATGTTGGCATTATCATTTGTGGTTTTACTGTGCTAATCACATTTTTTGATTCCTTGCCTTCATGTAATATTTTGTTGGCACTCAAATTGTCTAATATTTGTGCTATTTCATTCAATAACTTTCTTAGAAGACACTGTCTTCATGCAGACATGCTTTTTGTTTTACTCAGAACTGTGTCTGACCATTGCATAAAATATTTTCTTATTCAAAGATTTATGTGAGTTTCTGGATTGATCAGTGACATGAGACAAATCAAGATAAGTTCTAAGCCATTTGAGTAGATTTAGAGTTCTGTATATTATGTAAATTACATTTACTAGATGTAAATGATGCTTTTTATTTAGACAGTAACAGCTAATGTTGCCTGTTGTTATGAGGATAAATATTTAGAAGACTGACAGAAATTATATTCTTTCTGAGAAATTGCAGATAAAGTTTCTCCTTCTGAGTCTTCTACCTTCCTGGCCATGTGGAATAAACTAAAATATTATATTCCACAATTTGTGTTCCTGTCTATGATATATGTCTGCATTTCTGAAAAAGATTAAAGTGAAAACTAGACCTGTCTTTGCATATGAAATCAGCAATGTCCTATGAAGGGCTAAATGTTGGTAAATTATGACATTTCAAAGAGCTGGTAAAATCATCAACTTTACCATGTTGTTGTGTAGTCCTGTTAGTTGCAATTTTACCTTAATAAAACAGAGTGATTATAAGTGGAGATAATAGGTCTATCAATGGCTTAAGGGACTGTTTATAACATGCTCATAATGTAAACAATTGTGAAAAGAACCCCCATTTTAAGAACAACAATGATCATACATAAAATTACCAAATTCTGTGCTTTTATGTACAAGACACTGCTCAGCATTTTTCTTGTGTGATTTGTGTATGTGTGCATTTGTGTGTATTACAAAAGAACATCAGAGACACTGGTATGTGTGTGTGTATATATATTTATTTAAAAACACTTACATGTCTACACATTTTTTGTGTCTGAATTGTTCTTTTCTGAACATCTGTATTGTTTTTGAACTCATGAGACAAATCCTAAATTCCTATGATAGTTACATTATAACAAGGCTCAGCCTAGGGTATGGAATGGCACATAACATTTATGGTAGGCTCTTCTCCTTGCCTCTTCTTCCTCTGTTTCTCTGAGAGCCTATCTTCATGGCTTAGCTATCAGGAGCCATGATTACTGCTACAGCTCTGGGAAGCTGTTGGGTTCGTTCTGTCACTGAGTAGTATATATCCCACTGCTTTTAAACACCATTTAATCCACATGCTTTCAACATATGCTACTATTAGTACTTTTGATCGTGGACATTCTCAGAGGTGTCTTAGGGATGGTATCTTACTGTCAGTTTGATTTGTATTTCCCTGGTCTCTAAGGATGTTAATAATTCTTTAAGTGTATCGAGGACATTCAGAATTCTTCTGTTGAGAATATTCTCTTTAAATCTGTCCCCCATTTTTACTGGCATTATTTGGTAGTTTTATGCCTGGTTTATTGTGTTCTTTATATATTTTTTATATCAATCCTCGGTCAAAAGTATAGTTGGTGAAGATTTTTCCCACCCTATAGGCTGCTGTTTTGTCTTATTGACAGCATTTCAGGGAGGGCCCTAGCTAATTCTCCTAATAATAGGGAGAGTGGTCCCAAATTGGCCTTCCCACTTTATCAGATTGGTAACTATACTAATGGTCTTCATAGAGCCTTCATCCAGTACCTGATTGAACAAATGCTGAGATCCAGATTCAACCCCTGGTTTGAGATCTTAGGGTCCAGGACATAAGATATAGGGATTATATGAGCAGGGGGTGCATTAGGATTATGATGAGAAAAACCACATAGACAGATGACCTGAGATTTTGTGGGCTCATGGACTCTGGAAGGACAGCCATGGAGTTGGCACATGACTAGGATAAGCCCTGTACATCTGGGAGACATTTTTGTAGCATGGTATTTCATGGGACCCCTATCAATGGGAACAGGACATGACCCTAATGCATGTGCTGGTTCTTGGAAACTTATGCTCTATGGTAGGATGCCTTATTTAGCCTTGATTCTGTGGGGAGGTGGTTGCTCCTGCCTCAACTTGATATTCAGTGCTTTGTTAATTCCCAAGAGAGAACTTACCCCAATTGAAAGAAGAGGGAGGAACATTTGGGGATTTGAATGTACTTACAGGGAGAGTAAGGGAGCCAGAATGGATGTGAAATAGTCATTGATAACGTGAAATAACATTTAAAAAAATTTAAAAAGACTACATGAGGAAACATTAAAAAAATGTAAAACCATTTAAATGTTTGGTGAGAAAGCTTCTTAAAAGTGCCATGCCCCTATTAGTAGTCTGTACCCAGTCAAGATGCCTGCTCTTAAATGAGCCTTCCATCTGTTTCCCACTGGCAATATCTGAGCTTAGAAAACCAGTGATCAGTAAGCCAACATTAGCCCTTTTTTGAGTGCTTAGCATCATTTTTGTTGATTTTTTCAGACTTGTGTGTAAATTCTGGCCCCATGTATAAATGCTATTTGTAGCTTTGGGTTTTGTGTCCCACCGGACTGTTCCCAAATAAGCACAGAGAGACTTATTAATAATTATAACTCAATTATATTACTAGGTAACTCATACATTTTAAAGTATCACATAACTTATCTATGCTCTGCCATGTGGAGTGGATCATTTTCTCAGTATTGCAAGTTCACCTCCTTCTCTCTTAGTATCTTCACAATTCTGGGACTCCTCCCTTCTTCCTGGATACCTGATTGTCTGGTTCTCCTCACTAAATTTATCCTGCCTAGGTATAAACCAGTCAAGTGCTTTGTTAAATCAATCACAATGATATATATTCAGACAAGAACCCTCAATCTAATCTCCTTTACCTTTTGTTCTGACCATTAAAAATTAACTTGTAACCAAGCAGTATAAACAATGATCATAAACCATTAGCCATTGAACAACCAAAAACTACCCACTCCACTTCTTGGGCTTGTGGGCATAGTTTTCTTAAAATTACTTGCTGCTTTTTAAGGGCAAAGACTACTTTATGAGATGCTGAAAAAAAATTTGGGGGTTACTTGTCAAGACCTAGGAAATGTAGCAGTATCATTTTTATCTAGTCTTTGCATAATGCAAAAGTGCAGAGCTTGTTTCTGTCCTCGATGGAGTTGTCCGTGAATCTGGATCATCTCAGCTAGTGAACGTATAATTTCCTGAGCAGTTTGTAGTCTAAAATGATATTTCAGTGGTGTTAATCAGCTTAATGGCTTTATCATAGTCCATGTGGAATCTTTATTGTGTGGTCCTGTCATGCATTTAAAGATTTCAAATTTGTGTTAGGTATGGCAGTGGTTTCTTACAGAAATTTCCTTGTATTTTTGCTTTATTTTATTCAATTGTTTTTGTGCCTCCTCTGTGGTTTCGATCAATCACAGTCTGATACATGTCTGTCTCTTGGAACCATGAACATTATTCCCAAAAGAGAATACCGTAACAGCAATTTCTCCCCCACTTGCCTCACCAAACTCCTCCAAACTGACCTATTTCAATAGTTTCCTATAACTTGATGGTGCTGGCAATTTTTCTCTGAACAAGCAGTAGTAATCCATTCAATTCCTGCAGCAGCATTACCATCAACACGAAAATGATGAGAGGCACCTTGTACCTCAGAGAAGCAGCAGCATCCATGATCTTGCCACCACCATTTGTGACCTGGATCAGCCCCAGCCACAGGGGATTCTTAATCTCAGGGTTGTGTGTTTGAGACCCATTTTGGGAACCAGATGTAACATGAATCTTTTTTCCCCTTTTATTTTATTTTACAATACCATTCAGTTCTACATAAGAGCCACAGATAACCTTGTTCTACCCCTTCCTGCCCCCTCCCCTTCCCCCCAGCCGACCCCCCATTCCTACCTCTTCCAGTGCAAAGCCTCCCCCTAGGACTGAGATCAACCTGGTAGACTCAGTCCAGGCAGGTCCAGTCCCTTCCTCTCAGATTGAGCCAAGCGTCCCTGCATAAGCCCCAGGTTTCAAACAGCTAACTCATGCAATGAGCACAGGATATGGTACCACTGCCTAGATGCCTCCCAAACAGATCAAGTCAATCAACTGTCTCAACTATTCAGAGGAACTGATCCAATTGGAAGCCCCTCAGCCTTTGGTTCATAGTTCATGTGTTTCCATTCATTTGGCTATTTGTGTCTGTGCTTTATCCAACCTTGGTTTCAACAATTCTTGCTCATATAAAACCTCCTCTTTCTCAATAATTAGACTCCCAGTGCTCCACCCGGGGCCTAGCCATGGATGTCTGCATCCAGATTCCTCAGTGCTTGGATGGAGTTTCTGTTACAGCTATAGAGTGTTTGGCCATCCCATCACCAGAGTAGGTCAGTCCCGACTGTCTCTTGACCATTGCCAGCAGTCTTTTGGGAGGTATCTTTGTGGATTTCTGTGGGCCTCTTTAGCTCTTTGTTTCTTCCTTTTCTCCTGTGGTCTTCATTTACCATGGTCTCCTATTCCTTGTTAACCCTCTCTGTTCTTGATCCAGCTGGGATCTCCCGCTCCCACACGCTCTCTTTCCCTCGACCCTTGCCCTTCATTACTCCCACTCATATCCAGGTTGTTCATGTAGATCTCAGTCATTTCTCTGTCATTGGGCGATCCTTGAGTATTTCTCGGGGTCCTGTTTTCCAGGTAGTCTTCCTGGTGATGTGAGTAGCAGTCCAGGCATCCTTCTTCCACATCTAGTATCATCCTATGAGTGAGTACATACCATATTTGTCTTTCTGAGTCTTGGTTACCTCACTCAGAATGTTTTTTTCTAGATCTATCCATTTGCCTGCAAATCTCATGATGTCGTTGTTTTTCTCTGCTGAGTAGTATTCCATTGTGTATATGTACTATATTTTATTTATCCATTCTTCAGTTGAAGGGCATCTAGGTTGTTTCCAGGTTCTGGCTATTACAAACAATCCTGATATGAACATAGCTGAGCAAGTGCTCTTGTGGTATGATTGAGCATTCCTTGGGTATATGCCCAAGAGTGGTATAGCTGAATCTTGGGGGAGATTGATTACCCATTTTCTAAGAAAGTGCCCTATTGATTTCCAAAGTGGTTTACAAGCTTGCATTCCCACCAGCAGTGGAGGAGAGTTCCCTAGTTCCACATCCTCTCCAGCAAAAAGTGTCTTCAGTGTTTTTGATCTTAGCCATTCTGACAGGCTTAAGGTGGTATCTCAGAATTGTTTTGATTTGCATCTCCCTGATGATTAGGAATGTTGACCAATTCTTTAAATGTCTTTCAGCCATTTGAGTTTCCTCTGTTGAGAATTATCTGTTTAGTTCTATAGCCCATTTCTTAATTGGACTGTTGGGCATTATGATGTCTAATTTCTTGAGTTCCTTATATATTCTGGATAACAGTCCTCTGTCACATGTGGGGTTGGTGAAGACCTTTTCCCATTCTGTAGGCTGTCTCTTTGCCTTGTTGACTGTATCCTTTGCTCTCCAAAAGCTTCTCAGTTTCAAGAGGTCCCATTGATTGATTGTTTCTCTCAGTGTCTGTGCTACTGGTGTTATATTTAGAAAGTGTTCTCCTATGCCAATATGTTCAAGACTACTTCCTACTTTCTCTTCTAGCAGGTTCAGAGTAGCTGGATTTATGTTGCGGTCCTTGATCCACTTAGACTTAAGTTTTGTGCACAGTGACAGATATGGATCTATTTGTAGCCTTCTTCATGTTGATATCCAGTTATGCCAGCACCATTTGTTGAAGATGCTTTCTTTTTTCCATTGTACACTTTTGGCTTCTTTGTCAAAAATTATATGTTCATAGGTGTGCGGATTAATATCAGGGTCTTCAATTCGATTCCATTGGTCCACGTGTCGCTTTTTATGCCAATACCAAGCTGTTTCTATTACTGTAGCTCTATAGTAGAGCTTGAAGTCAGGGATTGTGATGCTTCCAGAGGTTGTTTTATTGTACAGGATTCTTTTGGCTATCCTGGATTTTTTTTCCATATGAAGTTGACTATTATTCTTTCCAGGTCTGTAAAAAATTGTGTTGGTATTTTGATCGACGTTACATTGAATCTGTAGATTACTTTTGGCAAAATTGCCATTTTTTACTATGTTGGTCCTGCCTGTCCATGAGCATGGGAGATCTTTCCATTTTCTGACATCTTCTTTGATTTTTTTTCAGGGACTTAAAGTTCTTGTCATATAGGTCCTTCACTTGCTTGGTTAGTTTTACCTCAAGGTATTTTATGTATTTGTGGCTATTGTAAAGGGTAATGTATCTCTCTGATTTCCTTCTCAGCTTCTTTGTCCATTGTATATAGGAGGGCTACTGATTTTTTTAGTTGATCTTGTATCCTGCTATGTTGCTGAAGGTGTTTATAAGTTTTATCAGTTTCTTGGTGGAATCTTTGGGGTCACTCAAGTATACTATCATTTCATCTGCAAATAGGGAAAGCTTGACTTCTTCCTTTCCAATTTGTATCCCCTTTATCTCCTTATGTTGTCTTATTGCTCTAGCTAGAATTTCAAGTACTATATTGAATAAGTATGGGGAGAGCAGACAGTCTTGCCTCGTTCCTGATTTTAGTGGAATTGCTTTGAGTTTCTCTCCATTTAAATTGATGTTGGCTGTTAGCTTGCTGTAAATTGCCTTTATTATGTTTAGGTATGTTCCCTATATTCCTGATCGCTCCAAGACTTTTATCATGAAGGGGTGTTGGATTTTGTCAAATGCCTTTTCTGCATCTAGTGAGATGATCATGTTTTTTTTCTTTGAGTTTGTTTATATGGTGTATTACATTGACAGACTTTCGTATGTTGAACAACCCTTGCATTCCTGGGATGAAGCCTACTTGATCATGGTGGATAATTGTTTTGATGTGTTTTTGGAGTCTGTTTGCCAGTATTTTATTGAGTATTTTTGTACCAATGTTCATGAGGGAGATAATCGGTCTGTAGTTCTCTTTCTTTGTTGCATGCTTGTTTGGTTTAGGAATCAGGGTAATTGTAGCCTCATAAAAGGAGTTTGGTAATGTTACTTCTGTTTCTATTGTTTGGAACAATTTAGAGTATTGGTTTTAACTCTTCTTTGAAGATCTGGTAGAATTCTGGAACCTTCTCTAAAATCCACCACATACTTGGCCACAAAGCAGACCCCAACAGATACAAAAAAGTTGGAATAAACTCCTGTGTTCTATCAGACCACCATGGTTTAAAGTTAGATTTCAACAACAACAAAAACTACAGAAAACCTACAATCTCATGGAAACTGAATAATGCTCAACTGAATCACAAATGGGTTAAGGACAAAATAAAGGAGAAATTAAAGACTTTCTAGAGAACAATGAAAATGAAGACACCACATACCCAAACTTATGGGACACTATGAAAGCAGTGCTAATATGGAAAATAATAGCACTAAATGCTCACATAAAGAAGTTGGAGAAATCTCACACTAGTGAAATCACAGCACACCTGAAAGCTCTAGAACAAGAAGAAGCAAAGTCTCCCAGGAAGAATAGATGCCAGGAAATCATCAAAGTGAAAGCTGAAATCAATAAAATAGAAACAAAGAGCACAATACAAAAAATTAATGAAACAAAGAGTTGGTTCTTTGAGAAAACCAACAAGATAGACAAGCACTTATCCAAACTAACCAAAAGACAGAGAGAGAGAATCCAAATCAACAATATCAGAAATGAAAGCGGGACAACAGACATTTAGGAAATCCAGATAATCATCAGGTCATACTTCAAAAACATCTACTCCCCAAAACTTGAATACCTATAAGAAATTGATAATTTTCTGTATAGATACCACATAGCTAAGTTAAATCAAGACGAGATAAACTATTTAAATAGTCCAATATAACCCCTAAGGAAATAGAAAAAGTCATTAAATGTCTCCCAACCAAAAAATGTACAGGACCAGATGGTTTCAGCGCAGAAGTCTGTAAGATTTATAAGTTACGAGACGGGACAGTTTGTGAGTGACCCAATGAGAGTTATGTGTGACCCAAAGTTTAGTTTCTTTGATTGCCAAAAAAGGAGCTCAGCAGCTGCTAAAGCACAAAAATGGTACCCATCCCTGATTGGTCACGTCTAGTTTTTTTGTTTTTTTTTTTAATAGGTATACTGCAAGTGCAAATGAGTGTCCCAGATGATGGCCTAGGGAACCTAGGTCATATTCCTCTCTTATTGTTACACACAGAGAGAATGGATGAATGAGGTCTGGAAGGTTTAAAGGCAGACTTTTCCATACCTGCAAGGGGGCGGTTCACAAATCCATCCTAGGTTTTGGGAGGCAGAGTCAAGCAGAACTCGGTGAGCTAGAAGCCAGCATGGTCTAGAGAAAGAAATGCAGGACAGGTACTAAAACTACACAGAGAAAACAAATTTCTAAAAAACCAACAAAAAATGAAATAAAAAAAAACCACAATAGAAACAGAAAAAAGGGACCAGAGAGAGAGAGATGTGAGAGGCACGTGGTGGCCCAGAGTCACAATCAGAAAAGTGAAGAGAGGATTGGAGTCTTTCTTTTAGATAGGTAGGGTTTAGAACAAAGGTGCTGAACACTGGCTCAGCCCACCAGCCAACATCAGCCAGGTTTGTACTGTTAGTTGGAGGCAGAGCCCAGGGCAATTTATGTTTTATCCTGTGCTCCCCTTTCAGTTTCCCTGCTTCTTTAAGAACACGAGGGGGGATAAATGAGTCAGCAGCTCTGATGGAGATCTCCAAATTCACTCATGTCATTTGCTTTCTATTCTTGGTTTCAGATCTCACTCCTTATTGGTACTTAATCTATGTCTATTCAAATATGAGGCAGTCTGATCAAATAAAAAAGCCTGCACTGAAGGGTTTTCCCAGCCAGGCTCCTGGCTAAATTCCAGCTTGCAGGTGGAATTTGTCAGGAGCATGGCTCTAACAAGTACAGAGAAGAAAACCTGTTCCAGAGCCCTGCAACAGACCAAGGCAATATGAACTTAGGATAGGCAGGAATTTGGTAGGGTTTCCCATACTCCTGCTTTGAGTTACCTGCACCTGTTTTCTGTGCAGGAAATGTGCTCCTGTCTCTAAAGCTACTGTTTCAGCCTTAGTATCTGTGATCTCTGCCTCAGTCTTACATTCTGCATTATCACAATATTGGCAAAGAATATTTATGTTGGAAAACAATTCCTGACATAAAACAGGGATGTATTGTTCAGATGCTCCCTCAGAGGACCCATTAAAAAAATGACTGTGTCAGGGAATATTCTCAAATCCAGCTGGAATTCTAGGAAAATTTCAAGTGTCAGCTTTCACAAATAAGTGCATTTGGGCAATCTAATGGCATATTAACTGAAAGGTACAATTAACAGCCCCAAATCACACTCAGCCCTTAGCAGGTGGAAAGCAAGGCTTTCAAGTAGATATCCAGGGCCAAGTAGCTGGAAGCATGATCACCCCCTACTCACCACGGGATGCTTTTCTCATTTGGGAATTGCATTCTGGTCCTAGGCTACATTGCATTTTTTCCAGTCATCCATTTTCAGTTTTGTTTTTATAGCTGCAGTGCGTATTTACTTGGGAGGGTGAAATGACTCAGCAGCTCTGAAGCAGATGTCAAAGAGAACCATGGGATTTGCTTTCCATTGCTGGATTTGAGATCACTCTCCAGATTGGCTCCTGTGTGAGGGGCATTGCTGACTCCCACATTTCCCCAGAGTACTCTTGCTTAGAAGCATCAAGAAATATTAGGTAGAAGGATAGAGGGGAGAGTTACAGATAGAAATTACAGATTACCCTCAAGATTGCCTGGATTTAAATCTGTGTGTCCTAGGGTATTGAAAGAAATGTCACACGGTGGAGCAAAAAACCCCTCCCCAGTACAGCAAAGTTTAGACCATCTCAGAGACTTGCACTCAGGCTCATGGTCCAATCATCCTCTCTATGCAGACCTTCTGGGTAAATAAGCTATAACAGGATCCTATTCCAGACACAAATGGAAAGAACACACTCTCTCTTCAGAGAGAGGAGAGCTAATAAACTTCTCAGCAGAGCAGGTTCTTACCAGTCTGTCTCTGACTATATTTGGGGTCTCAGTTGCTCATGGGTATAACCATACCCTATTGTACATTGAACCAGACAAAGCAGATTGATCCTGACATGCACAAGAGACAGAAACCTTGGAAATTCGCAAAGTCAGAGATTGTTTGATACCCACTGTTACAGCCCTGAGTTACCTAATCCTGTCAAATGTACTGCAATCAGATCATGCTTCTGCATATACTGCATGTCTTCAAAGATGTAGCCTCCCTGTCTTAGTTTGAATTCACTTCTTGTGTTCCTATCTGGATGAGACTAGAGGAAACCTTTCCTTTTCTTCTTCTGAAGTTACTTCTTCCCTTAATGATATGGCATCTGTGTATCAGGCTTGAAGTGCTGTTCTATGGGCAAGGAAGATAATTTCCTTGAGGCTTTAGTATCTGGCAGAGATGAGCGAAATCCTGCTCTATCCTCTACCCTGGGAGATTTATTGTGGGGATGGCTATGGCAATGTCCATTCCTTCGTGATCTTCAGAGTCACTAAAAATATAGAGTAGTAATATTTGTAGATACTACCCCACCTATCACCCCAAAAAATAAAGTATGGATCATAAAGTATAACACAGAAAAATTACTTCTTATTAACCTGTTGCCATATACGTTCTCCCAGGCTCAACTTTGCATTCTTTTTTTTCTGTATCACTGCGTTCTGGCATGCAGAATCTCTTGTACATAATCTTTTTTTTACCTGTTATGCCATTCCAATATATGACATCTGTAGATGTTGCAGGAATCTTAAAATGTCATATTAATAAAATAAACCTGAGCCAGGTATTCAGGTCCAATCATCCTCTCTATGCAGACCTGCTGGATAAATGGCCTCTAACAGGTTCCTATTCCAGAACATTGGAAGATCAGAGAGACAGAACAAGCCACAGCTAACCTCACCTGGCCAACTTCTCTGATGATCTTGTTTCCTCAGACTGCAAGCTGCTGTGTCCTCATCCCAATGGCTCTCAGCTGAACTGCTGCTTGAAAGTCTGAATGCCAAATGCTTCTAATCTCTGGTCTTCATGCCTTATATATCTTCCTGTTTTGCCATCACTCTCTGGGATTAAAGGCTCACTTTTTGGGCTCAAAGGCGTGTGTCACCATGCCTGGCAGTTTCCAATGTGGCCTTGGACAGATAAATTTCAGCGTCTGGACTGCTAGGATTAAAGGCATGTGCAATTACTGCCTATCCTAAATATCTAGTGGATTTTCTATTCTATGACCCCAGATAAGTTTATTAGTACACAATATTTTGGGGAACACAATTCCACCTCATTTACTTTCTTTTTGTCTAAAATTTTAAAAAAATCTTGGAACTAATACAAGAAAAACTAATAAGTATATACAATATATACAGTAAAAAACTCCATTATATATATTAGCAATGTCCATTCCAGTAACATGTGATAAACTCAAAAAAAATCATTACTTAGCCTATTTTAAACATGTAGTTCCCATGTAAAAGTATTTTTTCTTTTCATAATAGATTCAGTAATCTACCTTTTGTCATTTTTTTATTTTCCCCTTTTTCTTTTTAGTGCAAATTCAGTGATCTACCCATTTATCCTATTATTCGTTATTTTCTTTTTTAAACAAAAACTCTGAATCTAATCTCCTTGTATTGGTTTTTTTTTATCATTAATAATTAACAACTTGTAACCAACCATCATAAACAATGACAGTATCCATAACACATTAAACGACCAAAAACCTCTCAACCCACATCTTGGGAATGTAAGCGTCGTTTTCTTTTTTTTTTTTTTTTTTTTTTTTTTTTTTTTTTGGTTTTTCGAGACAGGGTTTCTCTGTGTAGCTTTGTGCCTTTCCTGGAACTCACTTGGTAGCCCAGGCTGGCCTCGAACTCACAGAGATCCGCCTGCCTCTGCCTCCCGGGTGCTGGGATTAAAGGCGTGCGCCACCAACGCCCGGCGTAAGCGTCGTTTTCTTAAAATTACTTCCTCTTTCTAGGGTGAAGGCATTTTTAGGTGATTCTGAAAATAAAATTGTTGGGTTAATTGTCAAGTCCTGTATCATTTGTCCAGTCTCTGTATAAGAGGAGAGTTCAGGGCTTGTCACAAGTCCTTGTTCGAGTAGTCTGTCAGGAACTCAGAGCAGCAGCCACTTCCTTCATGGTCCACCACTGTTTGTGGCTCGGCCCCAGCCAAAGTTTCTCCTAGGTTGGCCTCAAACTCAGGATCCTCCTGTATCTGCCTTCTTCAGTAAACCAATGGGTGTGAGCCATCACAATTGGCCAAGTGTGGCTCTGGCCTGAGCTGGGGCCCGTAATACTGCAGGCAACTAGCTTTTTCAAGAATTAGTTCCACTAACATTGTGTGCCAGATATAGAAGGAACCATCTTATTAAATAAGAAACACAGAGCCAGTGCAGAGATAAAAGCCCAAGAGGTGAGAGCTAAGAGCTAAAAACCTTACCAGTCTCTGTTGCTGCTGTCCTGTTCAGCCAAGAGAGCTACTTTCTGTCTGTTTGTCTTTATTATAGACTTTCTATTCTGCCTTCTCATTGGTTGTAAACCCAAACACATGACCTCCTCATCACTGCCTGTCTGTACAGACCTCCAGGTTTTCTATAGTTGGTATTGAGATTAAAGGCATGCATCACCACCGCCCGACTTCTGCTATAGCTTGCTATTAGCTCTGATCCCCAGGCAACATTATTTATTAAGATACAAATAAAATCATATTTTGGTACAAATCAAATATCACCATAGACACCAGACAGGGCATGAGCATGGATGGAAATCAAATAATTATTGCTGATTTCAGAGAGGTATTCAGTACTTCCCTGGAAAATAATAAAGACACCAGATTTCCTTTTTTCTTTGGTATTTATTTTTGCTTGCATGGAATAAGTACAGATCTTATCTTATGTCTCCACCCACATCTCTGAATTCCTATGTCCTATGGTAAAGTTGAGATTGGAAAATGCTGGCACATTCGAATCATCAACCACCTCTGATTCTCTTTGGATATTTCTGCCATCTCTTCAACACAAATATGTGGGGATCTCAGGTATTGTTTTGCAGAAGACATTAAACTTTAGAGTATAATACACAAAAGCCTCTCTGGCTCTATAGTAAGACCCACCCTGCACTTCATTGTGTTGTTTCCCAACTATTGCCTGAAGTAACATCTCTGATTAGGGCTAAGTGATGCACAGATATGTTAGTATATCCCTGTCATTAAGACTTAGTTTATTTCTATATGACCTTGGCAGAAGGAAAGAAATTGTGCTCATAAGAGTCTGTCATTTGAAAGTTGCTCAATATTTTCCCTTTTAGGGTATGTAGCATCTGAGAGTGGGAAATTTTTTTCTTCCTCATTTTAATCCACTAACACACAGAATAAAATTCTGTCCTATCACATGTAGTCAATCCCAGTGAATCTTCTAAATAGAAGCAGATGGATTTGTCTTCTATGATGACATTAATATGTAGGGACTTCAAAAAGAGCTTCTTTCCATCATATTATGCAGTGTTAGTATCTTTTTTAAATGGTTTGTGGAGCTCCATGGTTACAATAAAGGCACATCTTTTGACATAATATCAAAGAAGTAAATTGCTGCCACATGAGTTAGAAAACTCTAATACTTCTTCACAGCATAAGGAATTAAGTTTTCATAATATCTCTCTACGTATTCTATGATGCATTTCAATTAAATGAAAATATTTATATAAATTATATATGTGTACATGTATGAGTTTTTTCAGACATATATATATATATATACACACACACAAATACATATCCATTTGTATACTATGTTCATATAGTTTAGAATTCTATTCATGCATACATTTAGATTATTTCACATATATTTTTGCTCCTTCAATTTAATATCTGCACTGCAAACTCTCAAAATAAACACCTCTATTTACTAATGTCATTTTACCTAATTGTTCATCTACAAATTTATACATAATTAACTCACCCTGTATACAGAATGTCGTGATTAGGTGTAGCCAATTTAGCATTTTTTTCTTTTGGAATTTTGAGATAGGGTTTCTCTGTGTAATTTTTTTTTCCTGTCCTGGATCTCACTCTCTAGACCAGGCTTGCAGAGAACTGACATAGTTCTTGCCTGCCTCTGCCTCATGAGTACTGGGATTAAAGGCATGTGACACAACTGCCTGGCACCTTCAAAAGTCTTAATTATTTGAGCAGTTGTGAAATTGTGTAATACTAATGTAAAATATACTTTTTTATGACAGTAATAGTCAACATTGCCTATGACTGTAAGAATAAATAGTTACAAGACAGTATGAAATTATATGCTTTCAGTGAAGGTAGAGATGAAAGTTCTCTTTCTGGGTCTACTATCTCCATGGCCATGTGGAATATGCTAGTTTATTATATTGAGCAGAGTTTGTCTTCCTGTCCATGACAAATATCTGCATTTCTGAAAAAAAAAATTAGTGTGAGAACTCAAGATATGTCTTTGGGTCCTAAAATAGTGGGATAATTTGAAGAGCTAAATTTTGGTCAAATTTATGACATTTGAAATGGCTGGTAAAATCATTTTAAATTAAATTAAATTAAATAAATTTACCTTGTTGATTTGTAATCCTGTTAGCTTCAATTTTGCCTTCATAAAAAAGGATGATTATAAGTGGCTTAAGGGATTGTTTCTAACATCCTAATAGTATAAAAAATTGTTAAAAGAACCTCCTTTATAAAGCAAAATGGTCCAGCATAATTTAACCAAATAATCTGGTTTTATATACTGGAGAATCCACGTGATTTTTCTTGTAGGATATGTCTGAGTGGATTATAAAAGAAAAGCAGAGACACTGGTATGGGTATATTTTTAAACACACTGTAAACAGTCTAGGTATTTTTTTTTCTGTCTGGATCTCTCTTTAATAATCAAATGTATTGTTTTTGATCTCATGAGACAGATCCTGACCTACTATTACAGTTGCAGTTTTTCAGCATTCAAGTTATTGTATATTTTGGCGCATGACATTTGTTGTTGTCACATCCCCCCACCTGGATCTCTGAGAGCCCAACTTCATGGCTTAGCAAATCAAGAGCTCTGACAACATAATTGCAGAGAATATAAATATATGTATATTTTTCTTCTATAAAATAAATTAATCTTACTATATTTCTTTATCATTAAGACACTGTGAGATATTATATTACTGTTGGCACTATTTTGAAGAAACTTGAAATCAACATTTTTTTTCAACCCTAATAGCCTTTTGTAGAGCACTCTAATTTTAGATACAAAATATTATGTATATTAATACAACTGCATATAAAATTATGATTATTAGTTATAATTATGTGATATAGAAACTTACTTGTTAATATCCTGATGCCTTTTAGTTATTTACAGTATCAACTTTGCATTCTTGGTTTGCATTATCACTGTGTTCTTTCACAAAGAGTTTTTTGTAAATGAGTTTTTCCTAATTCTCAGTCCATTCTTATATATGAAAGAAGAGAGGGCATTAACTTCATTGGATGTCAATTATTTAATGATGATGGCAGACAGGCATTCAATACTTCATTTGATAATAATAAACACACCTTTTTCATTTTTCTTGAATAATTACTTGATTCCTCTCCTGATTATTTGGTCACTATGACAAAATTATATTTGAGAGTTACTCCCTATTTTCTCTTTTAGAGTATGTAGCTCATGAGAGTGAGAAATCTTGTTCCTCATCATTTAGTCCACTAACATGCAGGTTAAACTTCAGTCCTATCGCATGTAGTCAGTTCCAGTGAAGCTTGTAAATAGCAGCAATTGCATTTCTGTTCTATGATGACATAAGATTGTAGGTACTTCAAAAATAGTTTATTTTCATCATATTGGGATGTGTAAGTATATTTTTGAATGGCCTTTTAAGCTATAGTTTGGCACTAAGGATATACTTTTGTTAGTGAAGTAAAACAAATAACACATTACTGCCACATTAGTGAGAAAACACTGACACTCTTCATAATATAAGGAATTCAGTTTTCACAATATATCTCCACTTGTTCTATGATGCATTTCAACAACATTATAACATTGATATGTTTGTGTATGTGTATATGTATGATTTTGCTTATTCATATGTATGCATATACACAGATACATATGCATGTGTACATTTTCTTGATATAGTTTTTAAATTCATGCTTGATTACTGAATTTAGATTATGTTGCACTTATTTTTCCATACTACTATATAATATCCACACTGTAAATTGTCAATATAAATACCACTATTTATTAAAATTATTTTATGAAATTGAACATATAAAATGTATATACATAGCTAACTCACACACTGTACAGAATGTGGTGATTAGGTGTAGTCATTTGAGCATTGACCTTTTGTAGTTGATAGATCTATCAGTGTTAGTGTACAGTGTAAATGGATTCTTTCTATCTTAGTATCCAATATTTGTGCAAGATTTTCTGGTAAGTGGGGATCTTGAGAGAGTTTCCCATCTATGTTGGCATTATCATTTGTAGTTTTATTTTTCTAACCATTTTTGTTGATTCCTTGCCTTCATGTAAGAAAGAGAGGGAGAATAAGAAATGTGGAACATGCTTTATTTTTTTACTATAATCAATTAGGTATTTTTAAATTTTCCTGAGATAAACCTTAAGGTACCTTTTTGCTTTCTTATTTTAGTATTGAGGAGACACAGGTGATCAATTGCTGAGGACATTTAATAGTGATAGATTGATATATCAAAGTTTATTTTTACAGAGTTAAGACCCGTTTGACACTCAAATGTTTATCCCTCTGGTATAATAGGGTTTCTTACCAGTATATTTTGGGTATATGTTGATGTTCCCTGTACCTCTGGATCTATGACTGATGTTTGTCTTATAACAATTAGTTAAGTAGTTAATTAGAAATTTGAGTAAGTTATTAAAGTAATAGAGGGAAACTATTGAAGCAGAATATGTCAGTAGGGACAGGAGAACCTGAAGAAGGAATCAGGAAGAAGATAAATATTTCAGGGGTTCACAATTCAGTGGATTTAATGTTGTGCAAGGATACCATATTCTTCTAGAATTGGTGACAAGGTATTACTCCTGATATCCTCTGGAAATTAAGAGACTGGGGCCCTGTTTGTTTCACTTGTGTATGAGGAAATATTTCTCTTGATTGAGGGCAGGATAAAAGGTTTCAGGTATGTGAGATGTATGCAGTAGGGAAAGTCCTCAAATTTAGCACCTGTGGGAGGTTACAGGAAGTATTTGAAGGGTACCTTCCATTTAGTGTAAAGGAGTGGGGTTTGCTGGACTGGAGAGGAAAGAAGGACCTGATCCCAAAAAGGATAGAGGGTTGGGCATGGATTATCACATGGCTGGTGTAAGGAGCAGTCAGCATAATTCCACACGAGACAGCAGAGGTGATAGAGTAGAGGAGTGAGGAGGTGATCAGGGAGAGGTAAAAGTTAGGATCAGAGGCCAGGGGTTAGAGCTCATCACCCATACATGAGTTCAAATGGTTGGATTGATAGGGTTTGTTTGGGAAGTGTTCAGAGCATGAAAAGAGCTAGAATCAATAATTTCACCAAGTCAGGGTGAATTTATGGTGGCACCAAATAAGAATATTCTTAATGATTATTGCTATGCTGTATCTTCCCTGAGGACTTATGATGGTAAGGGATATGAAAATGCCAAGGTATATTAAAAGTTTTAGATATGATATGGAATATCTGGAAAGTGAACTCCAGACTATTATCAGACTGGAGAAATGCATTGATCCCAAATCCTGGGGAAGGAGGTCAGGGACTGTCTGAGGCCACTTATTAGTAACAAGAAATATCCCTACAAAACTTGAAAATGAGTCCTGAACCATGAGGAGACATTTAATTTGTTTGACTGTGTGCATATGGGTAACACTGAGCTGCCAGTCAGGCCTTGGGATGTAACCTCTAACCTGGTTGGAGTGAAAAGTTTGGCTCCAAAATGTGGAACTGTAATCTGTCTTCTGACAACTTTTGAGTAGCCAGTAATAGATTTTAAGGAATATAAGTCCTCAGAGGTAGGTGTAGCTGAAGTTATCTTGTTCTTTCCGAGATCCCATAGCACTCACAACCAAGTAAACTCACAGAGACATATTATTTACAAACTGTATGGCCTAATGGCTCAGGCTTCTTGTAATATGTTCTTATATCTTAAATTAACCCATTTCTATTAATATATAAGTTGTCATGTGGCTCTTGGCTTACTGCTATCTTAACATGTTGCTTCTATTCATGGCAGTTGGCAACTCCCTCATCAGTCTCCCACTTCCCCAAATTCTCCTCTCTCTTTGTCCCACCTATGATGCCTGCCCTGCGACTAAGCAATCAGCACTTTATTTATTGACCAATGAGAGCAACACCTTCAAAGCATACAGTACATCCCACAACACTTCCCAGTTTTTAATTTCAAAAAGATAGGATTTAATTTTCACATAGTGAAATTATGTATAACAAAACTATTATCAAGCAAGAATTATAGTTATAATATCTAGTCTATCTGTATTTGCCAAAATTAACAGATATCCTATCTATCCTATTTTTGTGAGTCTGAGGTTCATTTCTAACTTATCTTTTATCAAATCTAAGGAAATTATAACTCTCTATTCTTAAACTACATCAAAGACCTCAGAAGGATATAGTATTACATGAGAAATTGGAGAATTATACAAGCAACTTTCACATGTCTTGTGAAAGTAGACAGTGGAGTGCTGGATTTTGGAACTTGAGACTCCATAACTCCAGCTGTAAAAAAATTAAAAGAGGAAAGGTGTTAGTTTGACTAACATGTACCAGGGAACAGAGGAAAGCATGGTGATATACAACTTAAGGCAACACCAATGATATAGAGCTGGAATTCTGTACAGACATACAATGTCAAAAGGAGATAGCTGGGCTAATATTGCCAATTAATGCACATAAGAGCAAGGCAATAAAGTCGTGGGTAAAACAGTAAGTAACTTGCTTTTGCAATCTGTGGGTTTGGTGAGGTAAGGTTTGCTTGTGACATTTCCCATTTCCCTGATCTCTAATATTTTCAAACCATATTTGGCACTGTGTTTTTTATTTAGTGAGACCATTTAGAAATGGGTCTACTTGCAGGTCTTAAATCAGGTGGTATATCCTATAGGCCTCTTAACTGTAAGTAGAGGGGTGTTAAAAAGAGAAGAGTTTGGATGAAGTAGCATTTCTCTACGAAGTTCAGGGATGATAGGCTTAAGCCCTCAAAGCTCTGGAGTGAAAGAGTATACTTATTTTGAGTAATGTACAGGTAGGGTTCTGGAACTGGATCACAATAGACTGATGGTTTCTACCAAGAGAATGGTTCTGGCTATCGAAGACTATGGGATCCACCTGAGAGATTGAAAGGGACCATGTCAGAGATAGTGGGCTGAGTGTCAAGGAGGAGGACGAGAGGAGCTGCTGGCAAATCTGTGATAGAGAAATGTGGGTATAAATGAAATAGAAGCTAGTGCCTTAGCTGAAAGATCTCTTCCCATTAGGGGCAAAGGGAAGATTTTCACAATCAAAACTGGGTATAAGAGATATACCTCTGAAAATTAGTTCATGGGGTTTGCTGAGGCAAGAAAGGCTGTCCCCCTATTGAGACAACAGAGAGATTGGAATGACAGTTCTGGCATGACTGTTGTTGGTTCAGGATCTGGGTACCATCAATTGTCCATCAACAGCCTAGGATATTGCCTGGGGGTGTTATTCGATTGATGATTCTATGACATGAGCTACAGAGGGGAAGTCTACTGACTTTTGTCCCTTTAGATAGCATTTAGACGAGGCCCATGTGACCCACATGGGACAGTGCAAGCACCAGCCCGATGGCCTTCTCTACCACATTTAAAACAGGGACCTGGAGTTCTTCTTGTGGCTGGTCAAATAGCCTGTGCTTGATTTGACAGTCTTGTTTGCAGGGTTTCTCATGTCTCTCAAGGTACACCTTTAAAGCCACTGCTAAGACTTCTGACTGTGAGGTCAGTGGCCTTTTCTCCAGCAGCCTAAGATTGGCCCTACACTGGGGAAGATCTGTTAACAAAGAAGGTCATAAGTAGTTGTCTGCCCTGTGGGCTTTTAGGATCTACTTTAGTATGTTCAAAGAGAACCTTTGTAATTCACTGTAGAAAATTAGACTTGTTTTCCTGCTTAACTTGAATTATGTGTTTTAACTTTTCATAATTTACTGGTTTGAAGGCAATCTTAGGAAGACTTAAAGGGATGCAGCTCATAGACTGTTCCTAGGAAGTCCTTTAAGGTAATATAATACCAATGTGGTACCTGATCCATGTCGACCTACACCCCAGGAGGATGAGCTGCATTAGTTTGGTAGATATTGTCCACATGTATTCTAGTCTGTTCTCAAACTTGTCTGCTTTCCTCAGGAAGTAGGTTATTAGTAATGATCATGTATATATCATGGAAGGAGAGACTATAGGAATGAGTAGTTTATTGATATTATTTAATAAAGGAAGTAGAATTAGACATTGAAGAACCCAGGTTTTAGTCTATTTGAGAATGTTCTGCTAGTGAGAAAGGGACATGTGCTTTAACCATTTTATATTCTCTGGCTACCTTTTACAAAGTGAGAATGGCCTTTGGGATGGCATGACTGGGATTGGGTTACTTAGCAGCTCTATAACACATGGCAATAGGAAGAAAGTTGGCGATCAGTGTTGGAAGTTGAACCTGCCAGATATCAGATAAGGGGAAGGTGAGGGAGGAGCAAAAGGAGCAGTTTCTCAGAAAAGGGAATGGGAGATTGGAAAGGCAGGGGTTCATTAGCAGGTTTTAAAGCAGTAAGAATTGGTTCCTTAGATTCAGGAAGCATAGATAGGAGCACATGGGCAGATAAATAGGAAACAGGAATGGTGGTTTTAGAGGTGAGCAAGAAAAAGACTTGGATATAAAGTAACCATGTCCATTTGCAGGTTTGCTGGCAGGAATTAGATTATTCCCATAAAATATCAGGGTACAGTGTGCCTTTAGGTAGCCATTTATATTGTTGTCTATGGGATTCTTAAGCTATTTTTTTTAGTGCAAAGAATGATAAATTAGAAGTGCTTAATTAAGGCATTAAGTTGAGAGTTCTAAGAGTTTCTAACAGGCATCCTGGAGAAGATGTGTGGCTAATATTATTGGAAGTCTTGCTTCCCATGGCTATGATAATGAAAGGAATTCAATCAATCAATCAATAAAAAAATACAAATAGAAGTGACATAAATTCTAAAATTACAGTTTCTGAGATAGTAGGAGGATCAGGTTTTTGGCACAAGTCACTCAGCTCTTTGTCAAGCAAGAAGAGTATGGGCAAGCCCAAGGATGAGAGTCTGACAGACAAGAATCAAATGTGAATGATATCTCAGAATGCAGTCCTGGGGAATGGCTAATGGTTTAGCCTGTATTGTGTGATGAAAAAAGCCAATGAAGACTGCGGATGAGTGTTCCCATGAACACCTGATTGAAGCCTGATGATCAATGGTCCTTCCCATGGGTTCAAGGGACCGTTTAAGCTGGCTGGTATAGGGAAAACTCACCAATAGAATGAGTAATCTGGAAGCCAGGCAAATGGAAAGTGCATAATAGAAAATAAATGAAACATGGTACAAGACTGTGGATGCAGGGTGCTAGGAGGGTTCTCTTTGTCATGCAGCTACAATGTTCTTTATTTGTAGTGCTATTTACTGTTCAGAGAAAAAAAGAGGTGGAAAAAGCCCACTATAAGTGTTATTGTAAAAGGGAAAAGTGGGATTGTGCAATAGGTCTACAAGAAATGAATGGTGTGGAGAAAGGAGTTGGGGAACAGGTTGAATCTGCTTTTATACTTCCCATATAGC
This sequence comes from Peromyscus leucopus, assembly GCF_004664715.2. Taxonomy (NCBI): domain Eukaryota; kingdom Metazoa; phylum Chordata; class Mammalia; order Rodentia; family Cricetidae; genus Peromyscus; species Peromyscus leucopus. The sequence goes on along the minus strand of NC_051063.1, from coordinate 132,654,069 downwards.
ATGCTCATATGACTTACATAGCTAAGCCATGTCGGTGCACAGTCTATGTAATCAAGCTGCATGCAAGTTACATAATCACATACCAGAGGGTTACTTAGTAGGCAAGGCCCTGGGATAACTAAACTATCTTCCTGACTGATGGAGATAGGATGCACAGTCATTTAGTTTGGCGGTGGCTTGGGATCATAACACTACAAGACACTATCAGCCTGTTTTCTACTGTTAGTTGGTGCAGAACCCAGAGTAAATGCTTTTTATCCTGTGTTCCTCTTTCAGTTTCCCTGCCCATTTTAGAACACACAGGGAGGAGGGAGACAGAGATGAGTCAGCAGCTCTGATGGAGATCTCCAAAGTCATTCTGTCATTTTTCTTTACATTCTACTTTAGACAGCTCTCTCCTTATTGGTTCCTGATCTATGTGTATTTGAATATGAGTCAGACAGATGGAATAAAAAGGCTTGCAGTCCACAGTTTCAATAGCCAGGCTCCTGGAAACAACACAGGAGAATGATAACTGTCCCAAAGAACTGCAGCAGACAGAGGCAGTAGAAACATAGGATAGGCAGGGATTGTGTGGAATTTCCCACACTTCTTCCCTGAGTCACGGCATCTGTTTGCTCTGCAAGATATATGACCCTTCCTCTGAAGCCATTGCTTCAGCTTTAATATTTGTGATCACTACCTCAGATTTGAATCCTCCACTATCTGCAAGGAAGATTTACATTGGGAAAAAATACCAGACAGAAAACAGGGATGTATTGATATTATACTCCCTCAAAGGAGCCAATAAGAAAATGACTGTGTCAGTGAAATTTCTCACTTACCCTCCTGGGAGTCTATAAAAATTTCAAGTATCAGATTCCACAAATAAGTGCATTTGTGGAATATAAAATGGGATATTGGAAAATGTTACCTGAATGGTACAATTTGAAGCCCAGAATCACAGTAAGCCATCAGCTTATGGAAAGAGAGGCTGTCAGATAGCCAGGAATCAGGGACAAGTACCAGGGTATGTGATCAACCTCTAATTACCACGGGATTCTTTTCACTTTTTAAAATTGCATTCTGGGCAGTCTAGCATTCATTACATCATTTCCTGTCATCCACTTTCAGTTTCGATGTTTCAGCTACAGCACACATTGGGTTGGGAGGGTGAAATGACTCAGCAGCTCTGAAGGGAACTCAAAGAGAACCACGGGATTTTGCTTTCCATTGGTGAAATTGAGTTCACTCTTCATATTGTTTCCTGTGGGTTGGGCCATGTTCCACCCCCTCATTTGTCCAGAGAATTCTCGAGTAGAACCTGCAAGAAGTATTGTTCAGAATGATATAGGTGAGTGAATCAGATAGAAAATACAGGATTGCTTTGAGAGTGCCAGTCTCCTAAACCATCCAGCATACTGTCTCTGCCCTAGGGTATATAAAGGAAGGCCAAGGGGTGGAGAAAAGACTTCACCTCAGTACAGACAAGTGTAGACCATCTCAGATTCCTGCCGTCAGGGCCATGGTCCAATCATCCCTCTAAGCAGATATGCTGGGTACAGACTAAATTAGCTCTATCAGGTTTCTGTTACATACACAATTTGAAAGCACACACTCTTCCATCAGAGGAAAGGGGAGCAAATAAAATTTTTAGCAGAGCATGTTCTCACCAGTCAGCCTCTTCTTGTATTAAGGGTCTCAGTTTCTCATGGATATAATCATAATCTTATTTTACATTTGCCCAGACAATGCAGCTTGTTCCTTACATAGTAGGGGAGACAGAGTCCATGGAAATTAGCATTAGTATATTTCCTAGCATTAAAGATCTGACTCAAATGATGCTGTCAAATGTGTAGCAAACAGATTCCTGCTTCTGCAGCTACAGCTTCTTTTTAAAGATATGGGCTCCCTGTCTCGTTTGAATTCACTTTAGGTTTTTTGAGACTTGGGGAGTCCTGCTCTTTCCTTCTTCTGGAGCCACTGCTTACCTTGAGGATATGGAATCCCTGTATCTGTATTGAAGTGCAGCTCTAGAAGCAAGGGAGTTAATTCTCTTGAGGCTTTAGTATCTGGCAGAGAGCAGTGATATCCTGCTCTTTCCTCTACCCTGGGAGAGTTATTGTGGAAATGGCTATAGCATCTTAGTTTTATTCAGAAAATTTAGAGTCATTGAAAATATGGAGCATTAATATCTACAAACACTTCTCTATCTGTCACCAAAGGCCAAATGTATGGAAATAAAGCATATCACAGGAAACTTACTTCTTATCAACCTGTTGCCATGTAGGTAATCACATGTTCAAATTTGCATTCTTGGTTTGCATTATCACTGTGTTCTGGCATACAGAATATCATGTAGGTGATTTTGCTACTTCTCAGCCCATTCATAAGTATGAAACCAAACAGGTTATTGGCTTTGTTGGAAATTAATTATTCATTGATAATGACAGAGAAATATTCAATACTTCCCTTGAAAACAATAAACACACATGATTCCTTTTGTTGAATATTTAATTTAGTATGCTTTGAAACAGTACAGAATTTATCTCCCCTCAGACTCTGAATTCCTATGTCTGACAGTAAATTTAAAACTGAAAACTATGGTATGTTGGAATCAGCAACAACCTCTGAATCTTTTGGAAGCTTTCTGCCATCTTTTCATTAGAAATGTCTGTGATTCTCAGGTAGAGATGAACACATTAAACATCAGAACATGGTACTTTAAAGCGTTTCAGGCTCTTTAGAAAAACATTGTCTGTATATCATTGTGTTGTTTCTCAATTATTGTCTGAAGTAATATCTCTTATTAGGGCCAAGTGATGCACATATATTTGACTACATCAATGTCATTGGGACTCTGTTTATTTCTATATGACTCTGGCTGAAAAAGAAACTATTTTTGTAAAATCTGTCACCATTCTGGTCTCAGGTTTCTGGCCATTAAATGCAGTATGGGGTATTCCTTCCAATTATTGGTGTTCATCATAAACCTCCTAATTACTTTATTTCTCCCCTGATAATTTGCCACTAGGACCAAATTTTATTTGAGAGTTGCTCACTATTTTTCTTTTAGAGTATGCATCTCACGGGAGTGGGAAATTTTGTTCCTAATCATTTAATCTACTAACATTCAGATTAACCTCACTGCTATCACATGTAATCAATCCCAGTGAAACTTCTAAATAGCAGCAATTGGATTTTTGTTCTGTGATGACAGAAGATTGTACAAATTTCAAAAGTAGCTTCCCCCCGATCTTATTAAAATGTGTAAGTATATTTTTTTCATGGTCTGGTAAGCTCCACTAAAGGCATACTTTTGGTCATGAAGTAAAACAGATAACATTTTCCTGCCACATTAGTGAGAAAACCTGGACAGCCTTCATAGTATGAGGGATTCAGTTTTCACAATATCTCTCCATTAATTCTGTGATGAATTTCAATTACTTCATAATATTTATATAAGTTATGTATGTGTATATGTATGAGGTTAACTCTTATTTGTGACAATATTAAAGTAGGTTTCTAATATGCAATTTATAATATGTTTACTTTAGCTATTTTTTTTGTAAAATAACATTAATACTTTGGAAATTTCTCTTCTTATTCACATAATTACATAAATGCATTTCACCCATCTCTCCCTTCTTCCAACTGCTCATATATAATCCTTCTTTCTCATTTTCAAACCCATGCTCCTTTTTAAATTTTTGTTACATACCTTTGAAACAAGTATATACATACATTACTCATTTATTACATTCAATATGAGGAAGAAAACACAGTCATTTTAATAACTTTAATTTTTATACCTGTTTGAAAATTTTTGTTCAAACATATAAGTATCAACAATATTCATGTTAATGTTTTTCTTATTTGTATGCTTCTTTTAGCATACATATTATAAAATCTACTCAAAATTAAAGAAATAGACAAAAACAATCATCAAATATGGAAATTATTGTGAAAATAATGTATCCACTTCAGTGTTCCAGTGTTCTTTGTTTATTGTACCCCTATATAATCAGTACAGGATTAGGTGGATCATACATATAATTGAGTTTGGAGGGATATGAGTTGGAGTGAGTAGAGAGACAGAGCTTTATTGGGTTGGGGTGTATGGAAAATACTGTGACACAGGAATGCCTAGTTCACATATGTCTGGAAATGTTTGATGATATAACTTCCCAAAACACAGAGTCATGTACATGTATGTACCTCTGTTGATTTATTATTCATTAATATACCTTTTGAGCCTTGGGACAAATAACTGCCATATATTATTAACAAAAGTCCAATATCATGGTATTCTCATAGAGGTCATGCCAAAGTTCAGCATTTGCAACTTAAGTTTGGTGTTTACTGCTCTCTGTGATTCCAGCTGCAAGGATCATACATCCTCCTATGGCCTCAGTGTGTATTGACAGACCTGTGCACACACATAAATAAAATAACAATTTAAACAATTCACATGCAGCATAAGCAAGTGCTTATTCAGGTAATACACTTTGTGTTATAAGACAATCTGATGTATACGAACATTTAAAATACCTTAAGAAATGTGACAGGACGCTTTATTTTTATGGTGACAACATCACTTCATTCATTTATTTTTATTAAATATAAGGCTTTGATTTTTCTGATGCTCATCCTTACCTACAAACTCCTGATAATCCTGTGGAGGTGGCTAACCATTAACCCCACAGTTCCCCAGCATTTTATTGAGGAAGAGCTTCAGGAAATTTTAGAAGGATTAGAAGGATTTAGATTGTGAAGATAAACAGATAGAAAATACAGAATAGCATTGAGAGGGCCCGGAACCTATTTCAATGTGCCCTGATACTGTCTGTCCTAGAGTATTTATAGAAATTTAGAGCAAAAGACAACCACCCCCAGGACAGCCAAATGCAGACCAACTCAGACACCTGCACTCAGGTCTGTGGTCTAATCAACCTCTCTATGCAGAACTGAGAAATGTGAGAAGGGTACAAGTAATTTTGGGAGTCTTGCCAGAGTAGACAGAGACAGCTGGCAGCCTGAACAGTCATTCAAAGTTCCTCTGTAAAATCAGGGCATCTGTCTTGAGCCCACAGGTCTAGAGTCTCTCAGTTACTTCTCTCTGTGTCCTGTAGTATATCTCACAGATTCCTCTGCAAAGTGGGAACCTCAAGGACCATTGTGCAAAGCCAACTCCTATGGTGACATTTATTAGTAATATGCTTGTGTTTAGAGAAGGAGTGAGCCAATTCAATCTCCAAATCCAGCTTGGTATATTTGGGAATTTGTGTATAGGTTCACATACTACTTTATGCTAGATGAGGGCACTGTATTCTTATGGGGACACAAAGAAAATTTTAGGATTATGGAATATTTCCTGAGGCTGTATTGTCTGAGCCAATCGTTTTGCAGCCATTATGGATGTTTAATCATCTATGCCCTGATGTCATTGGAGACCTTTCAGGGCGTCTTGGCTAATCAACATGGTGTATCTTAATCTGGAAATAATCCATAGCCTCTTGCTTTCTGTGGAAACAAAAGCAGAGTCTTTTTTTGAAAGCAACATAGCCTTAGCCCCAGATTCCAAAAACCCAGCTTATGCACTAAGGACAAGTACCAGTACACAATGGATCTCAGCATAAAAATATTCTGATTCCCCCTCTATGTGTAGTATAGGACCACAATTCATCTAAGGTTTCATTGCAGGAATGAGATGGAGAATGGGCGGGGTTTGACTGAGGAAGAAGTCTTGAAATATGATGGGTTGGGCAGGACTGGAAAATAATTGTGGCATCTACCAGTAACAGTACATTGAGAGAAAGAACTCAGGAAGGATGTAAAGTTTGTAAGACTTCATAAATTAAATGATGGGACAGGTTATATTGGGAGAAGTTACATAAGAGTGATGATCCACAGATTAGTTTCTTTGATTCCCCAATAAAGAGCTCAGCTGCTGCTAAAGCACAAACACAAGGTACCCATCCCTGAGTGGTGATGTCTAGGTTTTTTTTACAGATATGCTACAGGTGCCAAAGTAGGTCCCAGATGATGTCCTAGGGACCCAAGTGCTTACTTCTCTCTTTCTGTTACATAAAGAAAGAAGGGCTGAATTAGGTCTGGAAGGTTTAATGGGAGCCTTTTGAAGACCTGCGAGGGGGCAGCTCATAAAAAAATCTGAGGACTTGTGAGGCAGAGCAAGGCAGACCTCTGTGAGTTAGAGGCCAGCATAATCTAAGGAAGGAAATCCACGACAGGTTCCAGGGCTACACAGAGAAAACTGATTTCTAAAAACCAAACCAAACCAAACAAACAAATAAACCCCATTCCTGGGTTTGAGATCTCTCTTCTTAATGGTTCCTAATCTATGTCTATTCTAATAGGAGGCTGTCAGTTCCAAGAAAAATGTGCACTGAAGGGTTTTACCAGCTAGGTTCCTGGCTTAAGTCCAGCTCTTCAAATTATGACATTTGAAGGAACTGGTAAAGTCATCAACTTTACCTTGTTGTTTTGTAGTCCTGTTAGCTGCAATTTTACCTTAATAAAACAGGATGAGTATGAGTGAGCAGAACAGATCTATCATTTGCTTAAGGGACTGTTATTAAAATACTCATAGTGTAACCAATTTTCAAAAGGACCTCTTTTTTAAGAACAACATTGATCTCACATAATTTTACCAAATTCTATGGTTTTATGTATAAGAGACCCCTCAGTATTTCTGTTGTATGATGTGTACGTGGATTACAAAGGAACAACAGAGACAATGGTATATGATATATTTTTAAGCACACTGTTACATGTCTAGACATTTTTTTTCACTGAATATTTCTTTACAGAACATCTGTATTGTTTTTGACCTTATGAGACAAATCCTAAACTCCTATGATAGTTGCAGTTTAACAGGGCTCAGCCTATTGTGTGTGTTGTCACATATCATTTGTGGTTGGCTTTTCATCCCTGGTTCGCTGAGAGCCTAGCTTTCTGGCTTAGCTATCAGGGAGCCAGGATTACTGCTGTAGAGAGATACTTGGAGGGTCTTGCTCATTACTCTCTGTTATTCATTTTTTGGAACAGTTTTCACTTTGACAGAAACTTGAGGTACATTGAAGCCCACTATCAGAGATTAGTAAGCAAAGGAAATAAGGAAAAGGTTCATAGGACTATGGAAATAACCTTTGTAGTTAGGGTGCAGAAGAATTGTTGGAACCTGCTTTATGTGGGACTTCCCAGTGTGGGCATATGAGTCAATGCAGCTATGCCATGCATGTGCCTAGATAGGTTACATGTTCATGCTGCTGACAAATTATGTGATCACACAGTACATGTATTACTTAGGACATAAGGTCCTCTGGTGACTAAATATATTTCCTGTGTCCTGGAATGTGCATGCTTCAATATGCAGCTGGGAGTGTGGCTAGAAAGTATAACAATTCAGACTCATTCTTATAAAAAAAATAAGGGTTTAGGGGATACAGACGAATGAGGATGTGTACAGATAGTCTCCAGAAATGCTTTCATCTTGGAAAGTGAGCATTCGTTAACTTTGTGAGTATAGAAGGGGAGATTTTGAGGTAGCTTGGCATTATGAGGTAGTTAATTGTGTTCCAGAATTAAATTTAAACTTGTGTCAATTACTAAAATCTATAGCAATGTAAAATATTTTAAATAAAATGTTCTTAGAAAGTAGATTCAATAATCTAACCTTTCTTCCTATCATATCTTCATCCTATGCCCCATTTTTATTTTTAGAAAGATATTGCATTTAAAATCAACCCTTTTTAAATAAAAATAATGCTTTTTTTATATCCCCCACAAGAGGGCTCTTTATGGGACAAAATAATCTTTCAACCTTTGTTTTAGCAATATGCTTGGTTGTAGAAAATGAGTGAGCTAATTTCACCTCCAATGCCACCTTGGTATATTTGGGAATTTGGGTGTAGCTTCTCAAAATATTTTCTGCTAGATGAGGGTGCTGCATTCTTATGGGGATATAAAGAAAATTTTAGGATGAAGAGGTAGTCCATGAGATTGTATTGTCTTAGAGAAATCTCTGTGTAACTCAGTGGAAATAGATCAAACCCACATGCCTGGGACCCACCATAGAGTAGTTCAAGCCCACATGTTGCAGTATCTCACTACCCACATGAGACATGGTTCCTGCTCCTTTTAGAATTGGTTATTATCAGGTTTCAGATTAAAACTCAAGCAGTTGGATGCCATTTGAAGCTGAATTTATCCTATTTCTGCCCGGCTCCCCCTGGCCTCAGACACATGGATACACACTGACACTTACATTATTTACAAACTGTATGCACCAATGGTTCAGGATTCTCTTTAGCTGTTCTTATATCTTAAATTAGCCCCTTTCAATTAATCTATAAGTTGCCATGTGATTTATGGCTTACCAGTATCATTTCATGTTGCTTCTCATCATGGCTTCTGGCAGCATCTCCCTCACTCAGCCTTCTACTTCAAAGAATTCTCCTTTTTCTTTGTCCTGCCTATACTTCCTTCCTAGCTACTGGAAAATCAGTACTTTATTTATTAACCAATCAGAGCAATACACTCAGAATATACAGAACATCCCACTGCAGGTAGGCTATAGTTTCTGGCTATGAACACTTAAAGAGCAAGACTACTAGGGTGAAAGACCTGGTATAGATAGGACAGAATTGGACTAGTGACAGGAGATGACTGTGAGGATGTGGGATCAAATGTATGTATTGCCTGTGGTAAAGGACATGATTCTGATATCTAGACTACCACTGTCCTAGCTGCCTGGTTTGTATAGTTATTTCACTTAGAGATGATAGAGCTGTCAATCTGATGAGAGTGACTGTGAATGATTCATATTACTTTAGGGAAACAGGAAGCATTTATCATGACTATTATTTGGCCTGAGTTGTCCTTTTGCTGTGAGAAGCCCGTGCTTTTTCCAGATATGCATGTGGGACAGGAGGATATGAAAAATATATTTGAAGCTTGTAGAGGTGGCACATGCCTTTAATATCAGCACTCAGGAGTGAGACCCAGGCAGATATCTGTGAGAATTCAAATCTATTGTGTTCTACAGAGCGATATTCAGGACAGGCACAAAAATTACACAGAGTTATCTGTCTTTTAAAACAAAAATTAAAAGCTTATTTGCAGTATGTATAACATTAAGGAATTGCCCTTTTCCAACTGGAAGGTACAAGGACAATTAGCTCAGCTTGTTGGTTAGTAGTGTATGTCTTTGATTCTACCACCCCAGTATCTGACACTATGTCATATCTTCTTTATGGGTCCCATCATGAAAAAAAGAGGAGCCATCTGTGTACCAGGCATAAATGGCCTGAGGCAATGTCCACTCTTGTATATGTGAAGGATGAGGCAAAAATTCCTTGAGGATTTAAGTGTAGTAGTGAGATGTGGAACAGTCAGCACTAGATTGAGGAAGGATGATTGAATATTAACAATTGTGCAAGTCTGTAAAGTAAGTGTGGTATCTTCCAGTAATAACACTTGGAGACAAAACCTCAGGATGTAGGAAAAATATGTAAGACCTTATAAGTTAAAAAACAGATTAATTATTTTGGGAAGAGAAAGTATTAGATTACCCAAAGTTTAGTTTCTTTGATTCACTATTAAGGAGCTTAGCAGCCCTCAAATCACATATGATTGGTGACCATCTCTGTGTGGTGACTTGTAATTTTGAGACAGGTATGCTACAGGTGCAATGGAGGGTCCCTGTTCGTGATCTAGATTCCCAAGGGCATATCACTCTCTTTCTGTTACATAGACAGAGAAGAAAAAAGTTGATCAGGGAGGTGTAGTGCAGTGTCCTGAAGCAGAGCCTATTGGCAGTTCTGGAAAGGATTAATAATGGCCTGCATGAGGGATTCATGCAGCATCCCTGAGCTGTCTCATATAAAGGGTGAGTAAGGAGATTCAAAAGAAGGAATGCAGAACTACAAGGAATCAGCTATTCCTAGAAAGGAGAGAATATCCTGTTATGTAGAGCAGCCTGCAAAAGAATGCATTAGATGTTTTCTATCTGAAGATATAGCCTAGTATGATGTGGTAATATTTACATTCAAATAGGTGACTTGAGGAGTGGAATCTGGATTTTGGAACTTGAGTCTCCATAAGTCCAGTTGTAGAAAATTTTACAAGAAGAGAGGAGTTAGTTTGACTAACTTATATTATGGGCCACAGAGTAGAATGTTTTCTACTTATTGTATTAGTTAAAGCCAATGAGGGGAAGGAGAGCAAGCCAGGAAATGGCGATTGATGAAATAGTTGTGGGATGTCCATGGATCTGTCCAAGTTAGCTACATATACAAGTAAGTGTCAGGATCTGTCCAGGATAAGAAAAGATATTTTGAGACAGAGGAGTGAGAGGTATAGAAAAGAACATATCCTTGAGATCTAGAACTGAGAAATGTGTGGTTTCTGAAGGAAGAGTGTAAAGAATTGTGTAAAGTTTAGGCATTACAGGATTGAGAGGGCCACTGCAGATTTAATTAGCTGGAGGTGTGGTATTTTATTTATGCTGAAAAGTGGTGATATTTTATTTATGCTTTATTAAAGTTTGCTGGAGATCAGATGGGGAAGGCCAGTGATATTAAGTAAACAAAAATTCAGGCAACACACACCCTCAATCAGAACACTTATCAGACAGGGTCTCTGTGTGTTCAAGGCCATACTAGGGAACAGAACAAAGCATGGTGACACACTCCTCTAAGGCCAGTACCAAATATAAAGGCATGGAGTTCTGTACAGACATGCAATGTAAAAAAGAGCTATCTGCCTAATATAGCCAATTAAAGGGTCTAAGTGCACGGCAATAAAGACATGGGCAAGACAGCAAGTAGCTTGCATTTGGAAGCTGAAGGGTTCTTGAGGTGAGGTTTGCTTGTGACTTTTCCAGTTTCTCTGATCTTTAAGTCTTTCACCCCTCTATTTGGCACTGTGGTTTTTATTTAATGAGGCCATTTATAAACTAGTCTACATGCAAGTCTTAAATTGCATGGTATATTCTATTAGGCTTCTTAACTCTAAGTATGGCGGTTTTAAAAGGAGATGGTTTTGGATGAAGTAACATTTTTCTGAGAATTTCAGGGATGATAGGTTTAAGTCCTCTGAGGCTCTGGAAAAAAAGTGTGTACTGAGATTGAGTGATGTACCAGGTAGGGTGCTGGGACTGGATAACAATAGACTGATGGTTTCTAGCAAGAGAAGGGTTCTGGCTATCCAAGACTATGAGGTCCACGTGAGAGATTGATAGGGAAATAACTTGTCAGATTTAGTGGGCTCAGTGTCTAGGAGGAGGAGGATGACGACAACGAGGAAGAGAGGAGCTGCTGACAAATCTGTGGTAGGGAAATGTGGGCACAAATGAAATAGAAGCTTGTGCCTTAGCTAAAAAGACTCTTCCCATTAGGGGCAGAGGGCAAGTTTGCACAAACAAAACCGTGTGTAAGAGATATACCCCTGAAAATACATTTAAGTCTTGGAGGTTAGTAAGGGGAGGAGATTGCCTGTACTTTGGTCTTCTAAGGTGAATCTGTAGGTTGGAAGTATATTTAAACATATTAATGGGCAAGCACAGGGAATTGAGAACAGGGCCCTGTTTGTTTCCCTTTGAATGATGAAGAATTTCTCTTGGGTGAGGGCAGGATAAAAGGTTTCAGGCATGAGAGATGTTTTCAGTGGTGGAAGCTGACAAGGTTAAAATAATTACTTTGAATGGTACCGACCATTTAGGGAAAAGTGATGAGCATTGCTGGCCTAGAGGGGAAAGAAACAACTGATCCACAATGTAGACTGGGGTTGGGCATGGTTTATCACATGGCTGAGGTAAGGAAGATCAGCAAGATTCCACAGCAGACAGCAGACGTGATAGAGTAGAGGAGTGAGCAGGTGATCAGGGAGAGGTGATGGTTTGTATAGGAGGCCAGCATTTAGAGTTGGTCTCCCATACATGATTTCAAAAGGTGGACTTGAAAGGGACTGCTTCGGAAGTCAACAGAGCCTGAAAATAGCTGGTGACAATAATTTCAACCAGTCAGTGTGAAGTTGCTCTGGCAGCTTAATAAGAATATTTTTTAAAGAAATATTGGTATGATTTAACTTCCCTGAAGACTTAGGATGGTAACTGATATGAAAATACCATGGTACATTAAGAGCTTTAGATATGATCTGGTAAATATTGGAGGTGAATTCCAGACAATTTCCAGACTGAAAAAAGGGCAAGATCCCAAATAGGCAGATTATCTCCCAGAGGGGGATGTCAGTGACTGTCGTAGGCCATTTATTAGAAACTAGAAATGCCTCTACCTAACTGAAAATGAGTTCAGGACCATGAGCAGATATGCAATTCATCTGACAGTGGCCATAAGAGTAAAATCAAGGTGCCAGTCAGTTCCTCCAAAGGAACTTCTAGCCTATTGGGTGGAGAAGTTTGGTTCAACATTTGGAATTGAGATGTGACTTTTGGTAAATTTCACAGGAGGCATTAATAGTGTTTAGAACTGTAAGTCCTCAGATGTAGGTTGTAGGTGGGCTTTCATGAATTGAGACAGGGCATGACTATTAGTGTGAAAGAGGTGATGGAGATAGAACAGAATTTGCCCAGTGTCAGGAGTTGACTTTAATGATGTGGCCTGCTTTGTATGAATTCCTTGAGATGAATGTGTCAAGTCTGGGCCCTTATGGGCTATTCTCCTAGCTATCTTGTCAGCCTGGTATATTCGCTTAGAGATGATGGAAATGTTGAAGTGCTTAGACAGACAATGGATGATTCCTATAGCTTTGGGAAATGGAAGGCTTTGAGCATGGCCATTATTTTGCCTGAGTTAGATATGAATCCTCCCTTTGCTGTAAGGAGTCTGCTCTTATTCCATATATGAACATGGGACATTATGTTATTAAAAGCATATTTGGAGACTATATAACATTTAGGAATTTCCTCAGGTCCAATTGGAAGGCACGGAGAAAGCTACCACCTGAACCATTTGGTTAGTAATGTGTGGGTAATGCCTGTGATTCTACCACCTTGGCATATGACACTATGTTATAACACACTTTATGTGTCCACTCATGTGAAAGGCAGCTGACATCTGTTTATCAGGTGTAAGTGGCCTGAGGCAATGTGGACTTTAGTGTATGTGAATAATTGTGCAGTAATTCCTCTAGGTTTCAGTACAGGAAAGAGACAGAGAATGATCAGGGTTAGGTTGAGGAAGGTCGCTTGAAATATGAAGGGACGGACAATGCAACTTCTAGTATCACCACCTGGAAAGAAAGAACTCAAGAGGGAGGTAAAGTTTGTAAAACTTTATAAGTTAAGAGATGGGACAAGTTATAGTGGGAGAAGAGAGGTCTGAGTGACCTAAAATTAGTTTCTTTGATTATCAAATAAGGAGCTCATGAGCTGCTAAAGCACAAATGCAAGGTGCCCATCCCTGAGTCATGAGGTCCAGTTTTTTTTTTTTTTTTTTGATAGGTATGTTACAAGTGCAAAATGGACACAGATGATGGCCTTGGGAACCTAGGAAATAACCTTATCTTTCTGTTACACAGAGGTCAGGGCTGAATGATGTCTGGAAGTTTAGGGGCAGCCTTTTGAAGACCTGCAAGGGGGCAGTTCCTAAATAGATCCTAGGACTATGGAGGCAAAGCCAGGCAGACCTTGGTGAGCTAGAGGCCAGCATGTTCTATTGAAGGAAGTCCAGGACAGGTACCAAAGCTACACAGAGAAACCCAATTTCTAGAAAAAAAAAAAAAAACAGAAAAAAACAGAAACAAAAGTACCACAGAGACAGCTGTCAGATGTACTTTGCAGCTCATATTCACAATCAGAAAAGTGCCGAGGGGAATGGAGCCTTTCTTGTAGATAGGCAGATTTTAAGACAAAGCAGCTGAAAACTCGCTCAGCCCACTAGCCAACATCAGCCAGGTTTCTACTGTTAGTTGGAGGCAGAGCCCAGAGTAAATTAAATTTTATCATGTGCTCCCCTTTCAGTTTCCCTGCTTCTTTAAGAACACACGAGGGGGGATAAATGAGTCAGCAGCTCTGATTCAGATCTCAAAATTCACTGATGTCATTTGCTTTCTATTCCTGGGTTTCAGATCTCACTCCTTATTGGTTCCTAATCTATGTCTATTCAATGAGGAGGCAGTCCGATCAAATAAAAATGCCTGCATTGAAGGATTTTACCAGCCAGGATCCTGGCTAAATTCCAGCTTGCAGCTGGAATTAGGCAGGATCCGGACTCAAAACAACTCCAGATAAAGAATGCTGTACCAGAGAGCTGCATTAGGCAGGGATTTCTTAGGTTTTCCCACACTCCTGCTCTGAGCCACCTGCACCTGTTTGCTGTCCAGGAAATGTGCTCCTGTCTCTAAAGCCACTGCTTCAGACTTAGTATCTGTGATTTCTGCCTCAGTCTTGCATTCTGCATTATCACATTTTTGGCAAAGAAGAATTATGTTGGGAAACAATACCTGACATTAAACAGGGTTGTATTGATCACATGCTCCCTCAGTTGACCCATTAAAAAAAGACTGTCAGGGAATATTCTCACAGCCACCTGGGATTCTGTGAAAATTTCAAGTGTCAGTTCCACATAAAGTGCATTTGGGGAATCTACAATGGCATATCAGAAATTGTTACCTGAAAGATACAATTGACAGCCCCAAATCACAATCAGCCATCAGCAGGTGGAAAGCAAGGCTTTCAAGTAGATGGCCAGGGCCAAGTAGCTGGAAGCATGATCACCCCCTACTCACCACGGGATGCTTTTCTCATTTGGGATTTGCATTCTGGTCCTAGGCTACATTGCATTTTTCCAGTCATCCATTTTCAGTTTCGTTTTTATAGAAACAGCACACATTTACTTGAGAAGGTGAAATGACTCAGCAGCTCTGAAGCAGATCTCAAAGTGTACCACAGGATTTGCTCTCCATTGGTAGATTTGAGATCACTCTCCTGATTGGTTCCTATGTGAGGGTCATTGCCAACTCCTTCATTTCCCCAGAGTGCTCTTGCTTAGAAGCAGCAGGAAATCTTAGATAGAATGATAGAGGGGAGAGGAACAGATAGAAATAACAGAGTAGTCTCAAGATTGCCTGGATTTAAATCTGTGGAGCCTAGAGTATTTAAAGAAATGCCAAGGGATTGAGCAAAAGACTGGCCCACAGGTCAGCAAAGTGTAGACCATCTCAGACGCCTGTACTCAGACCCATGGTCCAATCATCATTCAAAATCACACACTCCTCCTTCAGAGGCAAGGGAGCTAATAAATTTGTCAGCAGAGATGATTTGGTAATTTCATTTCATCCTGTGTTTCCTTTTCAGTTCCCTGCTTCTTTTACAACACACAGGAAGGAGAGACAGATGAGTCACAGCTCTAAAGGAGATCTCCAAATTCATTGCTGTCTTTTGCTTTCCTTTTACTTTAGACAGCTCTCTCCTTATTGGTTCCTAATCTATGTGTATTGGAATATGAATCAGACAGATGGAATGAACAACCTTGCAGTCCACAGTTTCAATAGCCAGACTCCTGGCTAAATTCCAGCTCATAGCTGGATTTAGACAAAGCCTAACTAAAAATAACGCAGGAGAAGGCTAACTGTCCCAGAGAACTGCTGCAGACAGAGGCAGTAGAATCATGGATAAGCAGGGATTTGGTAGTATTTCCCACACTCCTTCTCTGAGTCTCCTGCACCTTTTTGCTCTGCTGGAAATGTCCTCCTTCCTCTGAAGCCACTTCTTTATCCTTGAAGATCATTGCCTCAGTCTTGCATCCTTCATTATATGGAAGGAAGATTTATTTTGGGAAAAAATACCTGACGGAAACCAGGGATTTATTGTTCTTATGCTCGCTCAGACAGCCCATTAAGAAAATGACTGTGCCAGTGACAATTCTCACTTAGCTGCCTGGGACTCTATGACAATTTCAAGTATCAGTTTTCACAAACAAGTGCATTTGGTGAATCTAAAAGGGAATATCAATTACTGTTACCTGGAAGGTACAACTTCCAGCCAAGAATCAAAATCAGCCATCAGCAGGTAGCATGTGAGGCTTTCAGGTAGATAGCCAGGATACAAGCCATGTACCTGGGTATATGATCAAACTCTAGTTTACATGAGATGCTTTTTTCTTTTGAGAATTTAATTCTGGTCCTAAAATTCATTACAATATTTCCTGTCACATTTTCATTGTTTTGACTGCAGCACATATATTGTTGGGAGGGAGAAGTGAATCAGCAGCTCTGAAGGAGATCTCAAAGAGAACCCCAGTATTTGCTTTCCATTGGTTGAATTGAGTTCACTCTCCATATTGTTTCCTGTGGGTTGGGTTATTTCATACCCCCACATTTCCCCAGAGAATTCTTGAGTAGAAGCAGCATGAAATATTATTTGGAAGGATTTAGGAGAGAGAAATACATAGTAAATACAGGATAGCTTTCAGAGTGCTTGAATCCTAATCCATCCCGCATCCACTGTCTCTGCCCTTGGGTAGTAAAAGCAATGTCAAGGGGTGGAGAAATACAACCCCCCCTGCACAGACAGGTGCAGGACATCTCAGCCACCTGCACTCAGATCCAATCATCCTCTCTAAGCAGACCTGCTGTGAGAAGCCCATGCTTTTTCCAGATATGAGTGTGGGATAGGAGGATACGCAAATTATATTTGGAAGCTGGTGGTGGTGGCACATGCCTTTAATACCAGCACTTCAGAGTCAGACCCAGGCAGATGTCTGTGAGTTCAAAGTTAGCGTGGTCTACAGAGCAAGATTCAGGACAGGCACTGAAATTACACAGTGTTAGCTGTCTTGCAAAACAAAAATAAAAAACATATTTGGAGTGTGTATAGCATTTAGGAATTGCCCCTGTGCCAACTGGAAGGTATAGTTGAGAGACATTAAGAAGGTGTAGTGCAGATTCCTGAAGCAGAGCCTATTGTAATTTCTGGAAAATATTGATAATGGGGTGAATGAGGGATTAATGTAAGATCTCTGAGCTGCCTAAAAAAAGGAGTGAGCCAGAAGATTAAAAAGATCAAACATGGGATTACAAGGAGTCAGCTATTTCTTGAAGGGTAATAATATCCTGTTTAGTAGAGCAGCCTGCAAAAGACTGAATTAGATGCTTTCTATCTGAAGCTATAGCCTAGAATGATGTGGTAATGTTTACACCCAAATAGGTGCCCTGAGGAGTGGAGAGCTGGAATTTGGAATTTGAGACCCCATAACACCAACTCTACAAAAAATTTAGAAGAGAAGAGGTGTTAGTTTGAATAACATATACTTATGGGCCAAAGAATAGCATGTAATCTACTAATTGTAAAATTTAAAGCCAAAGACAGAGAAGCAGAGCAAGCCAGAAGCTGGCGATTGATGAAACAGTTGTGGGATGTCCATGAATCTGTGTGTCAAGACAGTACAAGATAGCTACATATACAGGTAAGTTGTCAGCATCTGCCCAGGATAAGGAAAAGATATTTTGAGACAGAGGGCTTAGAGGTATAGGAAAGAAGGTATCCATGAGATCTAGAACTGAGTAGTGTGTGGTTTCTGAAGGGATAGTGTAAAGAATTAAGTAAAGTCCAGGCCTTACAGGATTGAGAGGACCCCTGAAGATGAGCCTCAGGTGTACTGATACTGATATTTTATTTGTGCTGAAATGTGGTGATATTTTATTTATGCTTTATTAAAGCATTCTGGAGATCAGGCAGGAAAGGGCAGCCATTTTAAGTAAATAAAAATTCAGGCAGCACAATTATCAGACAGGGTCAGTGTGTTCAAGGCCATAGTAGGGAACAGAGGAAAACATGGTGACACACTCTTTTAAGGCCAGTACCATAAATAAAGTCATGGAGTTCTGTACAGACATACAATGTAAAAAGAGATAGCTGGGCTAATATAGCCAATTAAACGGCATAAGAGCAAGGCAATGAAAGTATGTGTAAGAGAGCAAGTAGCTTGCATTGGGAAGCTACAGGGTTGGTGAGGTAAAGTTTGCTTGGTACTTTTCCCATTTCCTTGATCTCTAAGTCTTCAACCCTATATTTAGTTCCATGTTTTTTATTTAAAGCGACCATTTAGAAACTGGTCTACATGCAGGACTTAAATCAGTTGGTATATTCTATTAGGCTTCTTAACTCTAAGTATAGAGATAATAAAAGAAGTATTTGGATGAAGTAGCATTTTTCTGAGAAGTACAGGGATGATAGACTTAAGTACTAGGTAGGGTGCTGGAACTGAACAAGAATAGAGGGATAGTTTCTAGCAACAGAAGGCTTCTGGCTATCCAAGACTATGGGGTCTACATGAAAGATTGAAAGGGAACATATCATGTCAGAGATAGTGGGCTGAGTGCCAAGGAGTCAGAGGAGAGGAGTTGCTGACAAATCTGTGGTAGGGAAATGTGGGCACTAATGAACTAGAAGCTAGTGCCTTAGCTAAAAATTTCTTCCCATTAAGAACACAGAGCAGGTTTCCACATACAAAACTGTGTGTAAAAGATATTCCCATGAAGACACATTTACGTCATGGTGTTTGGTGAGGTAAGTTATGGTGTCCCTCTACACAGACAACAGGGAGATTGGAATGACAGTTATGACCCCAAAACTCCTACAGGATGCAGTAAGGGCCTCCAGTGTCCAAAGGAGGGAAATGGATCATCCCGATATAATAATGGCTACTCAAGGTTTTGGTATGACATGAGTGTTGTTGGGGAAGGACATGGGTAACTTCAAACGTCCATTACCCAGGGTAGGAGATTGCCTGTATTTTGGTCTTAGATTGATGACTCCATGTCTTGAGTTACACAGGGTCAGTCAACTAACCTATGTCTATATCAATAGTATTTTAGATGAGGCCCAGGTGACCTACATGGAACAGGGGTTGGCTCAAGCCAAATGGCCTTCTCTATAAATCTTTAACAGAGACCTGGAGGCCTTCATGTGGCTGGTCAAATAGCCTGTGCTAGATTTGACAGTCTTGTTTGCAGGCTTATTTATGTCTCACATAGCTGTGCCATGCAGGAACATAGACCATGTAATCAAGCTGCATGCTGGTTACATCATCACATACCATAGGGTAACTAAGTAGGCAAAGCCCTGGGATGCCTAATAATCATTCTGACTGATGGACAGAGGATCTACAGTCATGTAGTTAGGGGGTGGCTGGTACACATAACACCATAAGAGACCATAGCCAGTACTGTAGTGTTAGTTGGAGTGAGAGCCCATGCTAATTTCATTTTATCCTGTGTTCCCTTTTAAGTTTCTCTGCTCCTTTTACAACACACAGGGAGGAGGGAGAGACAGATGAGTCACAGCTCTAATGGAGATCTCCAAAGTCATTGTCGTCATTTGCTTTCCCTTCTCCTTTAGACAGCTCTCCTCTTATTGGTTGTGTATTTGAATATGAGTCAGACAGATGGAATAAAAGCACTTGCAGTCCACAGTTTCAATAGCCAGGCTCCTGGCTAAATTCCAGCTCATAGCTGGATTTATGCAAAGCCTGACTGTAAACAACACAGGAGAAGAATAACTATCCCAGAGAACTGCTGCAGACAGAGGCAGTAGAGACACAGTTAAACATGGTTTGGTGCTATTGCCCACACTCCTTTTCTGAGTCACCTGCACATGCTTGCTCTGCTGGAAATGTCCTCCTGCCTCTGAAGCCACTGTTCCAGCCATAATACCCGACAGAAACCAGTGATGTATTGATCACATGCTCCCTCAGAGGACCCATTAAGAAAATGTCTATGTCAGTGACAATTCTCACTTAGCCACCTGGGACTCTATGAAAATTTCAAGAATCAGATTACATAGATAAGTGAATTTGGGAATCTAAAATGGCATTAAGATAACTGTTACCTGAAAGGTAAAATTTGCACCCCAAAATCACAATCAGACATCGCAGGTGGAAAGTGGGGCTTTCAGGTAGATAGCCAGGAAAAGGCCAAGTACCAGGTACATGATCAACATCTAGTTTCCATGAGATGTTCTTCTCTTTTGAGAATTGAATTCGGGGCCTAACATCATTACATCATTTCCTGTCATCCGCTTTCAGTTTCGTTGTTTTGGCTACAGCACACATTTAGTTGGGAAGGTGAAATGAATCAGCAGCTCTGAAGGAGGTCTCCACGAGTACCCCAGGATTTACTTTCCATTGGTGGAATTGAATTCACTCTCCTTATTGTTTCCTGTGGGTTGTGCCATGTCCCACCCCCTCATTTCCACAGAGAATTCTCCAATAGAAGCAGCAGGAAATATTATTTAGGAGGGTTTAGGAGAGAGAAACACATAGAAAATACAGGACAGCTTTGAGAGTGCCTGTATCCTAATCCATCTTGCATCCACTGTCTCTGCCCTTGGATAGTTAATGCACTGCCAAGGGGTGGAGATAAGACAGCCCCCCCTGCACAGACAGGTGCAGGTCATATCAGCCACCTGCACTGAGACCCATGTTCCAATCATCCTCTCAAAGCAGACCGGCTGGGTAAAGCCTAAATGGGCTCCAACAGGTTCCTATTCCAAACAAAATTTGAATGCACACCCTCCTCCATCAGTAGCAATAAGAGTAAAAAAAATATTGTCAGCAGAGCAGTTTCTCACTAGTCAGCCTGTTGGTATAATTGGGGTCTCAGTTGCTTATGAGCACACTAAAATCCATTTGTTATTTGGTGCCTACAAGGCAGATTGTTCCTGTAATACAAGGGGTGACAGATCCCGTGGAAATTACCAAATCAAAATTGTTTGATTCAAGCATTACAGACCTGAGGCAACTGATCCTGTTAAAAGTGCAGAAAGCAGATTCCTGCTCCTGCAGCTACTGCTTCTCCTTAAAGATGTGGTCTCTCCTCGGTTTGAATTCACTTAAGGCTTTAGGATCTGGCATAGGCCAGAGGAGTCCTGCTCTTCCCTTCTTTTGAAGTTACTGCTTTCCTTAAGGATATAGCATCCCTGTGCCAGTCTTGATGTCCTTCTCTATGGGCAAGGAAGTTGCTTTACTTGATGCTTTAGTATCTGGCAGAGACTGGTGAAATCCTGCTGTTTCTTCTATCCTGGGGGATTTATTGTGGGAATAGCTTGGCATTGTAATTTTATTCATGAATCATAGAGGCACTGAAAATATGGAGCAGTAACATTTGCTGTCACTTTTATATCTTTTATTTTATTTTATTTTATTTTAAAATACCATTCAGTTCTACATATCAGCCACGGGTTCCCCTATTCTCCCCCCTCCCACCCCCACCCCTTACCCTTATCCTACCCCCCATTCCCACTTCCTCCAGGGCAAATCCTCCCCTGAGGACTATTATCAACCTGGTAGACTCAGTCCAGGCTGGTCCAGTTCCTTCCTCCCAGACTGAGCCAAGTGTCCCTGCATAAGCTCCAAGTTTCAAACAGCCAACTCATGCAATGAGCACAGGACTTGGTCCCACTCCCTAGTTGCCTCCCAAACTGATCAAGCCAATCAACTGTGTCACCTATTCAGAGGGCCTGATCCAGCTGGGGGCCCCTCAGCCTTTGGTTCATAGTTCACGTGTTTCCATTCATTTGGCTATTTTTTTTCAATAATTGAGTAAAACCAAGATTTATTATAAGCCACAGTCATCCTAGGGACCTCCATTTTATATATATATATATATATATATATATATATATATATATATATATATATATATATATATCCTGAGTGAGGTAACCCAAACCCAGAAAGACAGTCATGGTACATACTCACTCATAAGTGGATTCTAGATATAATATAAAGAACAATCAGACCACAACCCATAGAACTTTTATATCTTTTACCAGAGTCAATGACTTATGGAAAATAAAGTATAGCACTATTAACTTACTTGTTAATATCCTGATGTCTTTTTGTATTCAAAGTATCAACTTTGCGTTCTTGGTTTGCATTATTACTGTGTTCTTGCATAAAGAGTCTCTTGTACGTGATTTTTTCCTTATTCTTAATCCATTTCTATAGATTAAGAAGAGAAGACATTATCTTAATTAAAAGTCAATTATTTATTGATGGTGACAACAGGCATTCAATACTTCATTTGATAATAATAAACACACCTTTTTCATTTTTTCTTGAATAATTACTTGATTCCTTCCCTGATTATTTGGCCACTATGACAAAATTGTATTTGAGCATTACTCACTATTTTCTCTTTTAGAGTATGTAGCTCATGAGAGTGAGAAATTTTGTTCCTCATCATTAAGTCCACTAACATGCAGATTAACCTTCAGTCCAGTCACATGTAATCAATCCCAGTGAATCTTATAAATAGCAGCAATTGCATTTCTGTTCTATGATGACATAAGATTGTAGGTACTTCAAAAATAGTTTATTTTCAGCATATTGGATTGTGTAAGTATATTTTTGAAATGGTCTTTTTAGCTCCAGTTTGGCACTAAAAGCATAGTTTTGTCCATGAAGTAAAACAAATAACACATTACTGCCACATTAGTGAGAAAACACTGACACTGCAGAGCATAAGGGATTCAGTTTTCACAATATCTCTCTACTTGTTCTATGATGCATTTCAATTACATTATAACATTGATATAAGTTTATGTATGTGTATATGTATGAGTTTGCTTATGCATATATATATACATATACGCAGATACATATGCATGTGTACACTCTCTTGACATAGGTTTTAATTTAATGCGTGAGTACTCCATTTAGGTTATTTTGCATTTCTTTTTTTCCATCCTACTATATAAAATCTGTACTGTAAATTGTCAAAATAAATACCACTATTTATTAAAATTATTTTACTAAATTTTACATATAAAAATGTATACATAACTACCTCACAAACTGTACATTATGTGGTGATTAGATGTAGTCATTTCAGCATTGACATTTTGTAGTTGAAAGGACTATCAGTGTTAGTGTACAGTTTAAATGGATTCTTTCTATCTTAGGATCCAATATTTTTGCAAGATTTTCTAAGTGGGGATCTTGAGAGAGTTTCCCATCGATGTTGGTTGGCATTATTGTTTGTGGTTTTACTATGCTAACCATTTTTAGTTTATTCCTTGCCTTCATGTAATAATTTCTTGGCACTCAAATTGTCTAATATTTGTGCTTTTTACTTCCCTATCTTTCTTAGAAGACACTGTCTTCATGCATACATCCTTTTTGTTTAAATACAACCTGTGCCTGATCATTGCATGAAATATTTTCTTATTCAAAGAATTATGGTGAGATTTTGGATTAATCAGGTGACATGAGACAAAACATTATAAGTTATACTCCATTTGAGTATATTTGGGGATCTGTATTAGTGATGTAAATGGTGCTTTTTTTTCAGACAGTAACAGCCAACGTGGCTTGTTGTTATGAAGATAAATATTTAGAAGAATGTCCGAAATTATAAGCTTTCAGGGAATTATCAGATGAAGGTTCTCCTTCTGGTCTTGTACCTTCCTGACCATGTGGAATAGACAAAGGTATTGTATTCCATTGAGTTTGTGTTCTTGTCTATGTTATAGGTCTGCATTTCTGAAAAAGGTTATAGTTAAAAGTATTCCCGTCTTTCCCATTATGTAGGCTGCTGTTTTGTCTTATTGACAGCATTTCACGGAGGGCCCTAACTAACTCTCCTAGTAATAGGCAGAGTGGTCCCAAACTGGCCTTCCCCCTTTATCAGATTGGTGACTATACTAATGGTCTTTATAGAGCCTTCATCCAGTACCTGATGGAACAAATGCAGAGATCCAGATTCAATACCTGGCTTGAGTTCTATGGGTCCAGGACATAAGATATAGGGATTATATGAGCATGGGGGGCATCAAAATTATGATGTGAAAAACCACATAGACAGATGACCTGAGGTTTTGTGGGCTCATGGACTCTGAAAGGACAGCCACGGGGCTGGCATGTGACTGAGCTAAACCCTCTGTATCTGGGAGACATTTTTGTAGCTTGTATTTCATGGGACCCCTAGCAGTGGGACCAGGACATGCCATTAATGCATGCTCTGGCTCTTGGAAACTTATTCTCTATGGTACGATGCCTTATTAAGCCTTGATTCCACAGGGAGGTGGTTGCTCCTGCTTCAACTTGATATCCAGTGCTTTGTTGATTCCCAAGAGAGACCTTACCCCCTTTCAAAGGAGAAAGAGGAAGCAAACATTTGAATGGACTTACAGTAGGAGTATGGGAGCAAGAAAGGATGGGAAAATGACACTGATAACTTGAAATAATATTTTTAAGTGAATACCTATAACATATTTTATTATTTATTTTATAATTTAATTATTTTTTTACATATCAGCCATGGATTCCCTTGTTCTCCCCCCCTTTTGCCCCCCACCCCCTAGCACAACCCCCATTCCCATCTCCTTCAGGGCAAAGACTCCCCTGAGGATTGATTCAACCTGGTAGATTCAGGCCAGGCAGGTCCAGACCCATCCTCCCAGGCTGAGCCAAGTGTCCCTCTTTAAGCCCCAGGTTTCACAAAGCCAACTCATGCATTGAGTACAGGACCTGGTCCCACTGCCTGGATGCCTCCCAAACAGATCAAGCTAATCAACTGTCTCACTTATCCAGAGGGCCTGATCGAGCTGTGGGCTCCTCAGCTATTAGTTCAAAGTTCATGTATTTCCATTCGTTTGGCTATTTGTTCCTGTGCTTTATCCAAACTTGGTCTCAACAATTGTGGTTCATATAAACCCTCCTATTTCTCGCCAACTGAACTCTTGGAGCTCGACCTGAGGCCTGGCCATAGATCTCTGCATCCGGTTCCCTCAGTCATTGAATGGTGTTTCTAGAATGACAATTAGGGTGTTTGGCCATCCTATCACCAGAGTAGGTCAGTTCAGACTGTCTCTTGACCATTGCCAGTAGTCTATTGTGGGGGTATCTTTGTGGATTTCTGTGGGCTTCTCTAGCAGTTTGCTTCATCCTATTCTCATGTGGTTTTCATTTATCATGGTTTTTTATTCCTTGTTCTCCCTCTCTGTTCTTGATTCAGCTGGGAACTCCCACTCCCCTAAGCACTCTTTATCTTGACACTTGCCCTTCCCTACCCCCACTCATGTCCATGTTGTTCATGTAGTTCTCATCCATTTCTCTATCACTGGGCAATCCTTGTGTCTTTCCTGGGGTCCTATTTTCTAGGTAGTCTCCCTGGATTTGTGAGTAGCAGTATAGTCATCTTTGTTTTACATCTAGTATCCTCCTATGAGTGAGTATATACAAAATGCCCAACAATCCAATTAAGAAATGTTCTATGAAACCAAACAGAGAATTCTCAACAGAGAAAACTCAAATGGCTGAAAGACATTTAAGGAATTGCTCAACATCCCTAATTATCAGGGAAATGCAAATCAAAACAACTCTGAGATACCACCTTGTGCCTGTCAGAATGGCTAAGATCAAAAACATTGAAGACACCTTATGCTGTAGAGGATGTGGAGCTAGGGGAACTCTCCTCCACTGCTGGTGAGAATGCAAGCTTGTACAACCAGTTTAGAAATCAATATGGTGCTTCCTTAGAAAATTGGGAATCAATTTCCCCCAAGATCCAGCTATACCACTCTTAGGCATATAACCAAGGAATGCTCTTGTTCTACAAGGGCTCTTGCTCAGCTATATTCATATCAGCATTTTTTTGTAATAGCCGGAACCAGGAAAAAAATCTAGATGTCCTTCAACTGAAGAATGGATAAATAAAATGTGGTACATATACACAATGGAATACTACTCAGCAGAGAAAAACAATGGCATCATGTGGTTTGCAGGGAAATGAATGGATCTAGAAAAAATCATCTTGAATGAGGTAACACGGACTCAGAAAGACAAACATGGTGAAATAATATTTTAAAAAATTCAAAAATGACTACATGAGGAAACATTAAAAAATAAGTAAATCCATTAAATGTTTGGTCAGAAAGCTTCTTAAAAGTGCCATGCCCCTATTAGTAGCCTGTACCCAGTCAAGAAGCCTGCTCTTAAATAAGCATTCATCTGTTGTCCACTGGTAATATCTGAGCTTAGGAAAGCCAGTGATCAGTAAGTCAGTGATCAGTGAGACACCATTAGCCCTTATTGTGAGTGCTTAGCATCATTTTATTTTATTTTTTCAGTCTTATGTGTAAATTCTGGCCCTATGTAGAAATCTCATTTGTTGCTTGGGTTTTGTGTCCCACCAGACTGTTCCCAAATAACCACACAGAGACTTATTAATAATTATAACTCAAGTTTATTACTACCTAACTCATACATTTTAAATTATCCCATAATAATTTTCTATGCTCTGCCATGTGGAGTGGTTTCTATTCTCTGTATTGCAAGTTCACCTCCTTCTCTCTTAGACTGTTCACAATTCTGGGCCTCCTCCTTTGTTTCCAGAAACCACATTGTCTTGTTCTCCTGCCTAAATTTATCCTGCCTAGGTATAAACCAGTCAGGTTCTTTATTAAATCAATCACAATGATATATATTCAGACATTGTAAAGGACTATTCCACATGCTGATCTTGTTTTTTTCTTACACACCCCATTTTATGTAAATTGCTGTGGAAATATTGATTTCCATCCCTGCTGTCTGTTTGACAATTTTTATATTAAAATCTATATTTAGAAATATTTGTGAAATATGATTATATATATATAAATGTTTAGTCTAAAATATGTGTATTTATTCTTTAAATATTTCACTTACTATACAGTGACTTCATCCTTACTCTCAGCCCTAAAATCTGAAGTACAACCATATTCCATGGAAATTGAAACTGCCCAGAAGATGCTTAATTTCATACCACAGACTTAGCTGAGATCTACATGTGCCATAATGTTTAGGATAAAACTTAGAATATACAGCATGCTTTTGGAGGCATATTAACATGTTAAATTTATTATGTATATGTAGGTTGCAGTATATCTTGGGGAACACAATATCACCACATTTCCCCTTTTTTTCTAAAATAAAACTTAATTTTAATCTTAAAACTAATACAAGAAAAACGATATCCAATACATATATACAATATATTCAGACAGCCTTTTTTGGCCCTGATAACAGCATCCCAATGCCAGCTTGAAGCAGTTCCAGAAGAAAATATGGCATCCCATGTTCCCTGTTCAGAAAAAGCAGAAATGCTGGGTCAAAATAAAACATCTTGGGCGGTGGTGGCGCACGCCTTTAATCCCAGCACTCGGGAGGCAGAGGCAGGCGGATCTCTATGAGTTCGAGGCCAGCCTGGGCTACCAAGTGAGCTCCAGGAAAGGCGCAAAGCTACACAGAGAAACCCTGTCTCGAAAAACAAAAAACAAAAAACAAAAAAAAAAAACATCTTGCATAGAGGCAAGATGGTCAACTATAATGCCCCTTGACATACCAGAAAAATAGGTTCAGAGTTATAAACAGAAATGTATTACCTGAAATGGTTCTGCAATAAGATAAGACATTTGACCTTCATTGTACAGAAGCAAAGAGGTGTTATGTAAGACCATAATTTGGTTGTACTTAAAGATTAGAACTACATGGCCTTAAAAATGGCAGTAGATACAGATGTTGAGCCCTAGACAAATCTGTTAGGTAATGGTTCTTAGTACAGGTAGGACTCATGATTGAGTTCTATCATTGGTACTTGTGAATGGTGAATGTGAAGGGGCATCAAAATAGCTTGACCACACAGGTTTGACAGGATTATGGTCCTAAACACAGCTTCTGTGACAGGCTTACTGGCAGGTAACACCCAGATCCAGGAAAATCCTTAAGCTGATACCTCCCAGGGATTCACCTAGTGATGAGAAAGTACCTGATATCCCAGACATTCCAACCATTAGATAAGTTGGCCAGATGTCCTTGAGTCTACCACCCATCTATTTTTTTGTTTGCTTTACTGATACCCCTATACAACTGTCAGCCAATCAGTTTCATGAACCCTGAAAATCCCCTTACCCCAACCTCAGCTATGATAAATAATCTGCCCACCTAAGCTCAGAGCTCTCTGCTCTCACCCCTGTGTGAGACAGACAGAGGAACCAAGCTCTCCAGCGTTTGAAATAAAGGCTTTTGCTTTTTGATACTGGAGTTTGGGAGAATTACATTAACAATGTCTAATCCACTAACAATTTATAGGTTCAGATAAACAATTTTATTACTTATCCTATTTAAAAAAGTAGTTACTTTTAAAAAATAGATACATAAATCTACATATTATCCTGTATCCATATTCTCTCTGTTTTCCTTTGTGAGTAGATTCAGAAGTCTACATTTTATCTTATCATTTCTATATCTTATGTTTTTTTCTATTCATAGTAGATTCAATAATATACCCTTTTCTATATACTCTTTTCCCTTTTTCTTCTCTATTTTTTTAAAAAAAACCCAAGAACCCTCAATCTAATCTCCTTTATGTAGCCTTTTTTCTGACCATTAAAAAGTAACATGTAACCAAGCATTATAAACAAAGATAATTAACCATAAACCATTGAACAACCAAAATCCACCCACTCCAACTATTAGGCATGTGCACATAGTTTTCTTAAAATTACTTCCTGCTTTTTGAAGGCAAAGACACCTTTAGGAGACTGTAAAAAAGTTTTGGGGCTACTTGTCAAGTCCTGGGAAATGTAGCAGTATCTTTTGGTATCTAGTCTCTGCTTAATGCAAAAAAGTGCAGAGCTTGTTTCTGTCCTCGATGGAGTTGTCTGTGAATCTTGAACATCTCAGCTAGCTAATTTGAAATTTCCCGAGCAGTTTGTAGTTGAAACTGATCTTTCAGTGGTGTTAATCAACATAATGTCTTTGTCATAGTTCATGTGGAATCTTCATTGTGTGGTCCTGTCATGATTTTGAGATTTCAAATTTGTGTTAGGCATGGCAGTGGTTTCCTACAGAAATTTCCTTGTTTCTTTTCTTTATTTTATTTAAATTTTTTGTGCCTCCTCTGTGGTTTTGAGCAATCAGTCTGATAAATGTCTGTCTCTTGGAACCATGATTATGATGAGAAAAACCACATAGACAGTTGACCTGAGGATTTGTGGGCTCATGGACTCTGGAAGGACTGCCAGAGCTGGCATGTGACTGGTGTAAGTCACATCAGCATCTGGAAGACATTTTTGTTATCTGGCATTTAATGGGACCCCTAGTAGTGGGACCAGGACATATCCCTAGTGTATGAGTTGGCTCTTGGAATCATATTCTCTATGTTAGGATGCTTTATTTTGCCTTGATACAGCACTGAGGAGGTTGCTCCTGCCTCAACTTAGTATAAGTGCTTTGTTGATTCCCAAGAGAGAACTTACCCCATTTGAAAGGAGAGGGAGGAAGGATTAGGGATTTGAATGGACTTACCCAGTTAGCTACTATTACAAATAAGTGTCAGCATCTGTCGAGGATTAAAAAAAAAAGATATTTTGAGATAGAGGGCTGACAGGTATTGGAAAGAAGGTGTCCTTGAGGTCGAGAACTGAGTAGTGTGTGGTTTCTGAAGGGATAGTGTAAAGAATTGAGTATAGGCCAGGCATTATAAGATTGAGAAGATCCCTGAAGATCTAATGAGCTGCAGGTATTCTGATATTTTATTTGTGCTGAAATGTAGTGCTATTTAATTTATGCTTTATTAAAGCTTGCTGGAGATCAGGCAAGAAAGGCCAGCCATTTAAAGTGAACAAAAATTCAGGCAGCAAACTTATCACACAGGGTCTCTGTGTGTTCAACGCCATACTAGGGAACAGAGCAAAACATGGTGACACACTCTTTAAGGCCAGTACCAAACATAAAGACCTCCAGTTCTATATAGACATACAATGTAAAAAGAGATAGCTGG
This sequence comes from Peromyscus leucopus, assembly GCF_004664715.2. NCBI lineage: Eukaryota > Metazoa > Chordata > Mammalia > Rodentia > Cricetidae > Peromyscus > Peromyscus leucopus. Next base: position 132,624,285 of record NC_051063.1, on the reverse strand, counting down.
GCTGATAGAGCCAATTAAAGAGCATAAGAGCAAGGCAATGAAAGCATGTGTAAGACAGCAAGTAGCTTGCATTGGGAAGCGGCAGGGTTGGTGAGGTGAAATTTGCTTGTGACTTTTCCCATTTCCCTGATCTCTAAGTCTTCACTGCTATATTTAGCACTGTGCTTTTTATTTAATGATACCATTTAGAAACTTGTCTACATGCACGTCTTAAATTATGTGGTATATTCTATTAGGTTTCTGAACTCTAAGTATAGAGGTATTAAAAGGAGAAGAATTTGGATGAAGTAGCATCTTTCTGAGAAGATCAGGTATGATAGGCTTAAGTCTTCTAAGGCTATGGAATGAAAGAGTATACTGAATTTGATTGATGTACCAGGTAGAGTGCTGGACCGGGATAAAAATAGAGTGATGGTTTCTAGCAAAGGAAGGTTTCTGACTATCCAAGACTATGGGATCTTCTTGAGAGATTGAAAGGGAAATGTCATATCACAGCTAGTGGGCTGAGTGCCTAGAAGGAGGAGGAGAGGAGCTGCTGACAAATCTGTGGTAGAGAAATGTGGGCACTAAGGATCAGAAGCTAATGCCTTAGCTAAAAAAAATTCTTCCCATTATGCACACAGGGCAGGTTTCCACATACAAAACTGTGTGGAAGAAATAATCCCATGAAAATATATCTAAGTCATGGGGTTTGGTGAGGTAAGTTAGGGTGTCCCTCTACCCAGACAACAGGGAGTTTGGAATGACAGGTAAGTCCCCAAAACTCCCACAGGATTCAGTAAGGGGCCTCCAGTGTCCAAGGGAAGGAAATGGATCATCCCTATATAATAATGGCTATTCAAGATTTTGGTATGACATGAATGTTGTTGTGTAAGGACCTGGGTAACTTCAAACGTCCATTACCCATGGTAGGAGATCGCCTGTATGTTGGTCTTTCATTGATGACTCCATGTCATGAGTTACACACGGTCAGTCAACTAACATATGTCCATATCAATAGCGTTTTAGATGAGGCCCAGGTGACCTACATGAGGCAGGGATTTGCTCAAGCCAAATGGTAACTTAGTAGGCAAGGCCTAAGCTATCTTCATGACTGATGGACAGAGGATGCACAGTCATGTAGTTAGGGGGAGACTGGTACACATAACACCACAAGAGACCATAAGCCAGTAATTTACTGTTAGTTGGAGGCAGAGCCCATGGTAATTTCATTTCATAATGTGTTCCCTTTTCAGTTTCCCTGCTCCTTTTACAACACACAGGAAGGAGAGAGAGACAGATGAGTCAGAGCTCTAATGGAGATCTCCAAGGTCATTGCCGTCATTTGCTTTCCCTTCTACTTTAGGCAGCTCTCTTCTTATTGGTTGTGTATTTGAATATGAGTCAGACAGATGGAATAAAAAGGCTTGCAGTCCACAGTTCCAATAGCCAGGTTTCTGGCTAAATTCCAGCACATAGCTGGATTTAGCCAAAGCCTGACTGGAAAGAAAGCAAGAGAAGGATAACTGTCCCAGAGAACTGCTGCAGACAGAGGCAGTAGAAACACGAATAAGCAGGGATTGGTGGTATTGCCCATACTCCTTCTCTGAGTCACCTGCACCTGCTTGCTCTGCCAGAAATGTCCTCCTTCCTCGGAAGCCAGTGCTTCAGGCTTAATTCCCGACAGAAACCAGTGATGTATTGATTATATGCTCCCTCAGAAGACACATTAAGAAAATGACTGTGTCAGTGACAATTCTCACTTAGCCACCAGGGATTCTATGAAAATTTCAAGAATCAGATTCCACAGATAAGTGCATTTGGAGAATCTAAAAGGGCATATCGATAACTGTTACCTGAAAGGTAAAATTTGCAGCTCAGAATGAAAATCAGCCATTCGCAGGTGAAAATTGAGGCTTTCAGGTAGACAGACAGGAAACAGGGCCAAGTAATGGCTACATGATCACCATCTAGATTCCATGTGATGTTCTTCACTTTTGAGAATTGAATTCTGGGCCTGAGTCATTACATCATTTCCTGTCATCCACTTTCAGTTTCGTTGTTTTGGCTGCAGCACACATTTAGTTGGGAGGGTGAAATGACTCAGCAGCTCTGAAGGAGATCTCAGAGTACCACAGGATTTGCTTTCCATTGGTGGAATTGAGGTCACTCTCCATATTGTTTACTATGTGTTGTGCCATGTCCTAACCCCTCATTTCCCCAGAAATTGTCAAGTAGAAGCAGCACAAAATATTATTTATAAGGACTTAGGAGAGAGAAATGCATAGAAAATACAGGATAGCTTTGAGAGTGCTTGTATCCTAATCCATCCAGCATCCACTGTCTCTGCCTTGGGTAGTTAAAGCAATGCCAAGGCGTGGTGAAATGACAACCCGACTTGTGCAGGTCATCTCAGGCACCTGCACTCAGAACCATGATCCAATCATCCTCTCTAAGCAGACCGGCTGGGTAAAGCCTAAATGGGCTCCAACTCGTTCCTTTTCCAAACAAAATTTGAATGCACACCCCCCTCCATCAGAAGCAAGAAGAGCTAAAAAATTGTCACCAGAGCAGTTTCTCACCAGTCAGTCTGTCGGTATAATCTGAGTCTCAGTTGTTTATGAGCACACTAAATTCTGATAGTTATTTGGTGCCCACAAGGCAGATTGTTCCTGTAATACAAGGGGAGACAGATCCCATTTGAAATTACCAAATCAAAATTGTTTGATTCAAGCATTACAGATCTGAGTCACCTGATCCTGTCAAATGTGCAGCAAGCAGATTCCTGCTTCTGCAGGTATGGTTTCTCTTTAAAGATGTGGTCTCCCTGTCTGGTTTTGAGTTCACTTCAGGGTTTAGGATCTGATATCATCTAGGGGAGTCCTGTTCTCCCTTCTTCTGAAGCTACTGCTTTCCTTAAGGATATAGCATCCCTGTGCCAGTCTTGATGTCCTGCTCTATGGGAAAGGAAGTTGATTTTCTTGAGGCTTAATATCTGGCAGAGACTTGTGAAATCCTGCTGCTTCCTATACCTTGGGAGAATTATTGTGGGAATGGCTTGCTATAGTACTTTTATTCATGAACCATAGAGGCACTGAAAATACAGAGCAGTAACATTTGCACTCACTTCTCTATCTGTCACCAAAGGCAATAATGTATGGAAAATAAAGTATAGCACTGGAAACTTACTTGTTAATATCCTGATGCCATTTATGTATTCACAGGATCAACTTTGCATTCTTGGTTTGCATTATCACTGTGTTCTTGAATAAAGAGTCTGTTGTACATGATTTTTTTTTCCTTCTTCTCAGTCCATTCTTATATATGAAAGAAAAGAGGGCATTAACTTCAATGGAAGTCAATTATTTATTGATGACGGCAGACAGGCATTCAATACGTCATTTGACAATAAACACAACTGTTTCATTTTTTCTTGAATAATTATTTGATTCCTTCCCTGATTATTTGGCCACTATGACAAAATTATATTTGAGAATTACTTACTTTTTCCTCTTTTAGAGTATGTAGCTCATGAGAGTGAGAAATTTTCTTCCTCATCATTTAGTCCACTAACATGCAGATTAACCTTCATTCCTGTCAAATGTAGTCAAATCCAGTGAAGATGTAAATAGCAGCAAATGGATTTCAGTTCTATGATGACATAAGTTTGTAGGTACTTCAAAAATAGTTGATTTTCATCATATTGGGATGTGTAACTATATTTTTGAAATGGTCTTTTAAGCTCCAGTTTGGAACTAAAGGTATACTTTTGTCCATGATGTAAAACAAATATCACATTACTGCCACAATAGTGAGAAAACAATGACACTCTTCATAGTATAAGGGATTCAGTTTTCACAATATCTCTCCACTTGTTCTATGATGGATTTCCATTATATAATAACATTGATATAAGTTTATGTATGTGTATATGTATGATTTTGCTTATGCATATGTATACATATACACAGATATACATGCATGTGTACACTTTCCTGATATAGTTTTATATTTAATGCATGAGTACTGAATTTAGATTATTTTGCACTCCTTTTTTTCTTCCTAACATATAATATCTGCCCTGTAAATTGTCAAAATAAATACCACTACTACTTAAAATTATTTTACCAAATTGTACATATAAATATGTATACATAACTAAGTCACAGTGTACCGAATGTGGTGATTAGGTGTAGACATTTGAGCATTTACCTTTTGTAGTTGAAAGGACTCAGTGCTAGTGTACAGTGTAAATTGATTCTATCTTAGCATCCAATATTTGTGCAAGATTTTCTGCTAAGTGGGGATCTTGAGAGAGTTTCCTATCTATGTTGTCATTATCATTTGTGGCTTTACTGTACTAACCAGTTTTAGTTGATTTTTTGCCTTCATGTATTATTTCCTTGGCACTCAAATTGTATAATATTTGTGCTTTGTAATTCCCTATCTTTCTTATAAGACACTGTCCTCATAGAGACATTCTTTTTGTTTTAATCGATCTGTGTCTGATCATTGCATGAAATATTTCCTTATTCAAAGAATAATGGTGAGATTCTGGATTGATCAGGTGACATGAGACAAACATTATATGTTATACTCCATTTGAGTAGATTTGGAGATCTTTATTAGTGATGTGAATGGTGTAATTTTTTCAGGTAGTATTGGCCAATGTTTTCTGTTTTTATGAGGATAAATATTAGGAGAGTGTCAGAAGTTATATTCTTTCAGAGAAGTTTCATATGAAGGTTCTCTTTCAGGGTCTTGTATATTCGTGGCCATGTGGAAGATACTAAGATATAATATTCCATAGAGTTTGTGTTCTTGTCTATGTTATATGTCTAAATTTCTCAAAAAGGTTATAGTGAAAACTAGACCTTTCTTTCCATATGAAACCAGCAATACCCTATGCAGGGCTATATGTTGGTAAATGATGACATTTGAAAGAGCTGGTAAAGTTATCAACTTTACCTTGTTGTTTTGTAGTCCTGTTAGCTGCAATTTTACCTTAATAAAGCAGAATGTTTATAAGTTGAGATAACAGGTCTATCAATTGCTTAAGGGACTCTTTATAATATGCTCATAATGTAAACAATTGTTAAAAGCACCTCCCTTTTTAAGACAACAGTGATCACACATAATTTTACCAAATTCTGTGTTTTATGTACAGGAGACTCCTCAGCATTTTTTTTTGTATGATGTGTGTGTGTGTGTGTGTGTGTGTGTGTGTGTGTGTGTGTGTGTGTGTGTGTGTGTGTGTGTGTGTGAGTGTGTGTGCATGTGTGTGTGTATGTTACAAAATGACATCAGAGACACTGGTATATGTATATTTTTAAACACACTGTTATTAGTCTTGACATTTTTTTCTGTCTGATTCTTTCTTTACTGAACATCTGTATTGTTTTTGACCTCATGAGACAAATCCTAAATTCCTATGATATTTGCAGTTTAACAAGGCTCAGCTTAGGGTATGGAATTGCATACAACATTTATGATTGGCTCTTTTCCTCTCTTCCCCCCCCCTTTCTGTGAGAGCCTATCTTCATGGCTTAGCTCTGAGGAGCCATGATTACCGCTGTAGCTCTGGGAAGCTGTTGGGTCCATTCTGTCACTTAGTAGCATATGTCCCACTGCTATAAAAACCATTTAATCCACATGCTTGCAACAGACGCTACCATTAGTTCTTTTGATCTTGGCCATTCTGACAAGTGTCTTAGGGATGGTATCTTACTGACAGTTTGATTTGTATTTCCCTGGTCTCTAAGGTTGTTTAACACTTCTTTAAGTGTAACTGGGATATTCAAATTCTTTTGTTGAGCACATTTTCTTTAAATTTGTCCCCCATTTTTACTGGCCTTATTTGGTATTTTTATGCCTGGTTTCTTGTGTTCTTTATATATTTTGTAAAGCAATCCTCTGTCATATGTGTAGTTGGTGAAGATTTTTTCCCATCCTGTAGACTGCTGTTTTGTCTTATTGACAGCATTTCAGGGAGGTCCCCAGCTAATTATCATAATAATAGGGAGAGTGGTCCCAAACTGGCCTTCTCCCTTAATCAGATTCGTGACTATACTAATGGTTTTCATAGAGCCTTCATCCAGTACCTGGTGGAACAAATGCAGAGATCCAGATTCAAGCCGTGGCTTGAGATCTTAGGTTGCAGAACATAAGATATAGGGATTATATGAGCAGGGGAACATCAAGATTATGATGAGAAAAACCACATAGACAGATGACCTGAGGTTATGTGGGCTCATGGACTCTGGAAGGACTGCCAGCGAGCTTGCATGTGACTGGGCTAATCCACATCTGCATCTGGGAGACAATTTTGTAGACTGGTATTTCATGGGACCCCTAGCAGTGGGAGCAGAATATGTCTCTGATGCATGAGTGGGGTCTTGGAAACATATTCTCTATGGTTGAATGCCTTATTTAGCTTTGATGCAGCGCTGAAGAAGTTGTTCCTGCCTCAAATTAACATTAAGTGCTTTGTTGATTCTCAAGAGAGAATTTGAAAACAGAGGGAGGAAGGATTGCAGATTTGAATAGACTTACCGGGAGAGTGTGTGAGCAAGAAAGGATGGGAAAGTATCGTTATTACACGAAATAAAAATTAAAAAAGACTACATCAGGAAGCATGAAAAAAAAGTAAGTCCATTTAAATGTTTGGTCAGAAAGCTTCTTAAAAGTGCCATGCCCCTATATGTAGCCTGTACCCAGGCAAGAATCCTGCTCTTAAACGAGCATTCATCTGTTTTCCACTAGCAGTAGCTTAGCTTAGGAAAGCAGTGATCAGTAAGACAACATTAGCCCTTCTTTTGAGTGCTTAGCATCATTTTTGTTGACTTTTTTTCAGTCTTATATGTAAATTCTGGCCCCATGTAGGAATGCCAATTTTAGCTCAGGTTTTGTGTCCCACCAGACTGTTGCCAAATAACCACACAGATACTTATTAATAATAATAACTCAAGTTTATTAGTAGCTAACTCATACATTTTCAATTCACCCATAATACTAATCTATGCTCTGCCAGGTGGAATGGTTCCTATTCTCAGTATTGCAAGTTCACATCCTTCTCTCTTAGTCTCTTCACAATTCTGGGCCTCATCCCTTCTTCCAAGAAACCTCATTGTCTTGTTCTCCTGACTACTTTTATCCTTCCTAGGTATAAACAAGTCAAGTGCTTTATTAAAACAATCACAATGATATATATTCAGACACTGTAAAGGAATATTCCACATGCCATCCATGGGTTTTTTATACACCCACCAAAGTTGTCTGGTAATCTGGATCATTTCAGCTAGCCATCTTGAATTTTCCTGATCAGTTTGTAGTCCAAACTGATCTCTCAGTGGTGTTAATCAGCTTAATAGCTTTATCATAGTCCATGTGGTATCTTCATTGTGGGGTCCCGTCATGCTTTTGAACATTCAAGTTTGCTGTTAGGCATGACCATGGTTTACTACAGAAATTTTCTTTTTTCTTTTCTTTATTTTATGTACTTGTTTTTGTGCCTCTTCTGTGGTTTGGAGCAATCACAGTCTGATAAATGTCTGTCTCTTGGAACCATGAACATTCTTCCCTAGAAGGGAATCTTTTTAACAGCAATTTCTCTCCACCACTGGCCTCACCATACCTCCCCAAACTGACCTTTGCCAATGCATTCTTGTAAAATGCTGGTGCTGGCAATTTTTCTCTGAAGAAACATCAGTAAACCATTCAACTCCAGTAGCAGCATCACCTTCAAGACCAACATGATGAGAATCAGCTAGTAGCTCAGAGCAGCAGCAGCAGCCTCCATAGTCACCACCACTTTTTGTGGTCTGGAAGAGCCCCAGCCACATGAGACTGTTAATCTCAATGTTGTGTATTCAAGCCCCACATTGGGCACCAGATGTAACATGAATCTTAAAAGGTCATATGAATAATATCCTTGATGCTAGCTTTTAGGATGAATTCTGAAAGATCATAGGAGCAAAATGAGCCAAGGCCAATGTCACATGGATTTCCAGTTACGTGTGGAAATTTGAGAGAGTTTCCCATCTGTTTTTTCATTACAACTTGTGATTTCTTTGTACTAACCATTTTTGATTATTTCCTTGCTTTCATGTAGTATTTTGTTGGTGCTCAAATATTTGAATATTTATGCTTCTTAATCTCCTGTCATTCTTTTATGGCACTGTCTTCACAGCAGACATCCCTCTCCTTTTAATAAAAACTGTGTGTGACATTGCATTTAATATTTTCCTATTCTAAGAATAATGATGAGTGTTCTGGTTTGAATATATGGCCTGAGACGAGACATTACAAATTCTCTGCCATTTGAGAAGTTGTGGAATTGTGTAATAGTGATGTAAATGATGCTTTTTTTCTAGCAGTCACAGCCAACATTGCCTGTGATTATAAGGAGGAATATTTAGAAGAATGTCTGAAATCATATGTTTTCAGAGGAGTTGCAGATGAAAGTTATCCTTCTGGGTCTACTATCTCCCTGGCCATGTGGATAGTGCTAGCTTATTATATTGGCCAGATTTTTGTGTTCCTGTCAGTGAGTTATTTCTTAATTCCTGAAAAGAGTTAGAGTGTATACTTCAGACATATGTTTGCATAAGAAACCAGCAATACTCTATAAAGGGCTAAATGTTGGTAATTTATTACATTTGAAAGAGCTGGTAAAATCCTCAAATTTACCTTGTTGTATTATTGTCCTGTTACCTGCAATATTTCCATAATAAAACAGAATGATTATAAGTGAACATAACAGATCTATCAATTGTTTAAGGGACTGTTATTAAAATCCTCATAGTGTTGAACAATTGTTAGAATGACCTTCTGGTTAAGGACAACATTGATCGCACATAATTTTACCAAATTCTGTACTTTTATGTACAAGAGACTCCTCAGTATTTCTATTTTATGATGTGTGTATGTGTATTACAAAAGAACAACAGAGAAATTGGTATGTGGTATATTTTTAAGCACCGTGTTACATGTCTAGGTCATTTTTCTGCCATTATCATTTTTTACTGAATATCTGTATGTTTTTTGAACTCATGAGTCAAATCCTAAACTCCTATGATACTTGCAGTTTAACAGGTTTCAGCTTAGTGTATGTGTTGGCACTTACTGTTTGTAGTTGGCTTTTTATCCTTGTTTCGCTGAGAGCCTAGCTTCATGGCTTAGCTATCAGGGAGCCATGATTACTGCTGCAGCTCTGTGAGGTTGTTGGTCCATGCTGACCGTGAGTAGCAAACTGCCAACTGCTTATAAACACCATTCAATCTACATGCTTTTCAACATAGGCTGTCATTAGTGTATTTGTTCTTTGCCTTTCCTAACAGTTATAAAAATAAAACAAAATAAGTGACATCCATGTGTCTGTCCTGAAGTACTATGTATCTGCAAGTAAGACAAATCATTACAGATTTAAGAATCAGACAGACACTTGGAGGGTCTTGCTCATTCCTCTCTGTTATTTATTTTTCAGCACTGTTTACCCTTTGAGAGAAAATTGAGGTACATTGAAACCCACTATCAGAGTTTATTAGGCACAAGAAATAGGGAAAAGGTGCATTGGATTATGGAAATAACCTTTGTTGTTAGGGTACAGAGGAATTGGTGGAACCTGCTTTTATGGGACTTCTAAGCATGGGCCTATGCAGCTACACCATGCATGCTTCTCTATAGGTTACATGTTTATGTTGCGCTCAAATTATGTGACCACGTGTTGTATGTATAACTTATGACATAAGGTCCTGTTGTGACTAAACATCTTTCCTGGCTGCTGGGCTGTGCATGTTTTCATGTTCAGTGGTCACCTTCCTATGGGTCCTGTATGTCCAGTTGATCAAGCAGTCCATGCAAGAACAGTGTCTTGCCCAAAGGGCTATTTTTGCCAAGAACAAGATAAATTTCATATAGAATGTCTTCGATGCCCATCCTCCTCTCTGAAGTAAATGGGTGCTGCCAGGAACAGACATGTCTCACTGTTCAGAAAGTCAAAATTTTTAAAATACTTAAAATGCCATATTATGTAGGTCTTTGAAGTATTTGAAGATAACCTACCTATCTGAAATATATCACTGTAAACCTAGAAAACAACATGACTATCATAGACTAATTATTAATCTATATTTTTAAATTATGCATTACAATCTAACATATTATATAACATATTACCTGAAAAAGGAGTAGTAATACACACACACACACACACACACACACACACACACATATATATATATATATATATATATATGAACTCTAAATTTGTATCAATAAACTAAAATCTATACCAATGTAAAACATTTCAAATAAGTCATTGCTCTTTAAAAGTAGATTCAATAATCTGCTCTTTATTCCTATCATATCTATATAATATCCTCTTTTCTTCTTTAGAAAGAGATCACATTTATTATCAACCTGATTTAAAAAAAAATATTGGTTTTTCTCTGTCCCACACCAGAGGGCTCTTCTGATATTGGATAATATAATCTCTCAACCTTTTTTTGCAATATGTTTGGATTTAGAAAAGGAATGAACCAATTCCATCTCCAAAGCCAGCTTGATATATTTGGGAATTTGGGAGTAGCTTCTCTTATTACTTCCTGCTGGAGGGGGGTGATGTGTCTTATGAGGGCACAAAGAAATTTTAGAATCATGGTGTAGCCTGTGAGGATGTATCATCTGAGGCATTTGCCTTGAAACCATTCTGGATGTTGGATCATCTGGGCCATGGTGTCATCAGAGACCTTTTCCGGGGTCTTGGCTGGTCAAACCTGATGTATCTTAATCTGGAACAAATCCATAGCCTTTTGCTTTCTGTGGAAACAAAACCAGAGCCTCCTTTCCAAAGCAACATATCCTTACTTCCAAATTTTGAAGTCAAGATACCTTTAAAATATACATATTGGCTTAAATCGACAGCTTTTACAATCAAATGTTTTTCTGCCGGGCGGTGTTAGTGGTGGTGGTGGTGGTGATGTGGTGGTGGTGGTGGTGGTGGTGGTGGTGGTGCATGCCTTTAATCCCAGCACTCGGGAGGCAGAGCCAGGAGGATCTCTGTGAGTTCGAGGCCAGCCTGGGCTACCAAGTGAGTTCCAGGAAAGGCGCAAAGCTACACAGAGAAACCCTGTCTCGAAAAACCAAAAAAAAAAAAAAAAAATCCCAAAGACAACATAATCCAGATTATTTGTGTAATATCCATTTTATGTAGCATATTTTTATAACACCTTTACTGTCTCTTTAAAGACTTTATTTTTAATACTATCTATTTCTTTATATAACTGTATATATTTCCTTTTTTCTTTCTTCCAATCCTACATACATTTTTACACACATTGTAAAGCGATCGTGTCTATTAGTGAACCTAATGCTTTAAACTGCAGCATTCTAAGAGAGGAACAGCACTGTGGCTGCTGGCTACATGCACCTCAGCTTCCCAACATGGTGGTGGTAGGTTTACTGCCAGCTCTGGGAGCCATGAACTCTTAGAAACAGTGGATCTATGCTTTTATCAAATCAGTTTGTAGCCCAGAAACATCTTACTTTTTTTTTAACTAGCAAAAACTATACCCAAAACACAGCATAGTGTGCAGTTTGGAGACACCTCTGTGTAACATAGCTTAGGTCAAGCCCAAATGCAAGACACAAACCCACCATGGAGTACCTCAAACATTGAGGCTGCCAATAACTTGAGAGAGACAACTAGGAAGCTGTTTTTATGTCCATTTTAGAACCTCTTTCTCGGGTCTTTGGGGGAAATCCTTGCCAACCCATTGGGCGCCAATTGTAGCTGGATTTTTCTCCAGTCCTGCCTGCCCCATAGTCAGGAAAAATCTCTCACCTGCCAGTCCCACAACTGCTCAGACCCAACCGAGTAAACACACAGAGTCTTATTTTAGTCATGAACTGTATGGACATTGCAGGCTTCTAACTAGCTGTTCTTATATCTTAAATTAACCCATTTCTATTAATGTATATGTTGCGTTGTGGCTCATGGCCTACTGGTTCTTTTTTGTTTTTTGTTTTTTTTTTTTGTTTTTCGAGACAGGGTTTCTCTGTGTAGCTTTGTGCCTTTCCTGGAACTCGCTTTGGAGACCAGGCTGGCCTCGAACTCACAGAGATCCACCTGCCTCTGCCTCCCAAGTGCTGGGATTAAAGGCGTGCGCCACCACCGCCCAGCTGGCCTACTGGTTCTTAACATCTTCTCATGGTAGCAGCTGGCAGCATCTCATTGCCTCAGTCTTCCACTTCACAGAATTCTCTTTTCTCCTTGTCCCACCTATAGTTCCTGCCTGGTTACTGCCCAATCAGAATTTTATTTATACAGAGTGATATTCACAACAGTTTAAACTAGAAATTTGAAAGTTTTATTAGACTAACAGACAGAAATTGATGAAGAAGAATATGTCAGTATGTACAGGAGAAACTGAAGACAGAATCAAGAAGAAGAAGAAAAAAATATATGATATTCCCAATCCAGAGAGATTGAGTAGAGTTGTGGGATAAAAACTCATTTTTTTTTGAAGTAGTGACAAGGCATTAATTTTGATGTACCCCTGGAACTTAAGAAAACATGGCCCTGTTTGTTTCACTGAGTATGATGAAAAATTTCTCTTTGTGAGGGCAGGATAAAAGGTGTCTGGGAGGAGAGGTGTATTCATTGGTGGAAGCCCTCAAGCTTAGCAGCTGTGGGGGTTACAAGAATTACCTTGAAGGATAACTACCATTTTGGGGAAAGTGATGAGGTTTTCTGGCCTGCAGCAGAAAGAGTGCTTGATCCCCAATGTGGATTGTGTGTGTGCATGGATTATCACATGGCTGAGGTAAGGAGGGTCAGCAAAATTCCATAGGACACATCAGATGTGATAGGTTAGAGGAGTGAGCTCGTGATCAGGGTGAGGTGATGGTTTGGATAGGAGGCCAGCATTTAGAGCTGGCCTCCCATACATGAGTTCACATTGTGGGATTGAAAGGGCTTGCAAATGCCCAGAGCCTGAAAATAGCTAGAGACAATAATTTCAACCAGTCAGTGAAGTTGCTCTAGCATCTTAATAAGAATATTTTTTAAGTCCTGTTGGTATGCTTTAACTTCCCTGAGGACTTAGGATGGTAGGTGATATGAAAATGCCATGGTACATTAAGAGCTTTAGATATGATCTGGTAAATCTTGGGGATAAATTCCAGACAATTACCAGACTAGAGAAAGACAGAAATCATAAATAAGGGGATTATTTCCCAGAGGAGGAGGTCAGTGACTATCTGAGGCCTTTATTAGAAACCAGAAATGATTCTACCTAACTTGAAAATGAGTGGATAACAATAGAGTGATGGGTTCTAGCAACAGAAGGGTTCTGGCTATCCAAGACTATGGGGTCTACTTGAGAGATTGAAAGGGAAATGAGTTGTCAGAGATAGTGGGCTGAGTGCCAAGAACGAGGAGGAGAGGAGCTGCTGACAAATCTTTGGTAGGGAAATGTGGGCAAAAATGAACTAGAAGCTAATGCCTTAGCTAAAAATGTCTTCCAATTATGCACACAGAGCAATTTTCCACATAAAAACTCTGTGTAAGAGATATTACCATGGAAATACATTTAAGTCATGGGGTTTGTTTTGGTAAGTTAGGGTGTCCCTCTACCAAGAAAACAGGGAGTTTGGAATGACAGGTAAGACCCCAAAATACTAACAGGATACATTAAGGGCCTCCAGTGTCCAAAGAAGGGAAATGGATTATCCATATATAAGAATGGCTATTCAAGATTTTGGTACAATATGAGTGTTGTTGTGTAAGGACCTGTGTACATTCAATTGTCTATTTCCCAGGTTAGGAGATTGCTTCTGTATATTGGTATTTGTTGATGTCCCCATGTCATGAGTTACACAGGGTCAGTCAACTAACCTATGTCCATATCAATAGCGTTTTAGATGAGGCCCAGGTGATCTACATGGGACATCGTTGGGTTCAAGCCCAATGGCTTTCTCTACAAATTTTTAAACATGAACCAGGAGGATTTCATGTGGCTGGTCAGATAGCCTGTGCTAGATTTGACAGTCCTGTTTGCAGGCTTATGTATGTCTCACATAGCTGTGTCATGCAGGAACATTGACTATGTAATCAAGCTGCATGCAGGTTACATAAATACATAGCATAGGGTAACTTATTAGGCATGGCCCTGGGATGCTTAAGCTATCTTCCTGACTGATGAACAGAGGATGCACAATCATGTAGTTAGGGCATGGCTAGCACACATAACACCACAAGAGACCATAAGACAGTAATTTACTGTTAGTTGGAGTGAGAGTCCATGGTAATTTCATTTTATACTGTGTTCCCTTTTCAGCTTCCCTGCTCCTTTTAGAACACACAGGAAGGAAGAAGAGACAGATGAGTTACAGCTCTAATGGCGATCTCCAAGGTCATTGCTGTCATTTGCTTTCCCTTATCCTTTAGACAGCTCTCTTCTTATTGGTCGTGCATTTGAATATGAGTCAGACAGATGGAAAAAAAGTGCTTGCAGTCCACAGTTTCAATAGCCAGGCTCCTGGCTAAATTCCAGCACATAGCTGGATTTAGCCAAAGCCTGACTGGAAATAAAGTAATAGAAGGATAACCTTCCTAGAGAACTGCTGCAGACAGAGACAGTAGAAACACGGATAATCAGGGTTTGGTGGTATTGCCCACACTCCTTCTCTGAGTCACCTGCACCTACCTGCTTGCTCTGCCAGAAATGTCCTCCTTTCTCTGAAGCCACTGCTTCATGCTTAATACCTGACAGAAACAAGTGATGTATTGATTATATGCTCCCTCAGAAGACCCATTAAGAAAACGACTCTCACTTAGCCACCTTGGAGTCTGAAAATTTCAAGAATCAGATTCAACAAATAAGTGCATTTGGGTAATCTAAAATGTCATTACGAAAACTGTTACCTGAAAGGTAAAATTTCCAGCCGAGAATCACAATCAGCCATCTTTAGGTGGAAAGTGAGGCTTTTAGGTAGATAGCCAGGAAACAGGGTCATTTACCTGGTTCATGATCATCATCTACTTTCCTTGAATTTTTCTTCTCTTTTGAGAATTGAATTCTGGGCCTAAGATTCATTACATCATTTCCTTTCATCCACTTTCAGGTTCGTTGTTTTGGCTGCAACACACATTTAGCTGGATGGAGAAATGAATCATCAGCTCTGAAGGAGATCTCAAACAGTACCCCAGGATTTGCTTTCCATTGGTGGAAATGAGATCACTATCCATATTGTTTCCTGTGGGCTGTGCCATGTCCCACCCCCACATTTCTCCAGAGAATTCTTGAGTAGAAGCAGCAGGAAATATTATTTAGAAAGATTTAGGAGAGAGAAATACATATAAAATCCAGGATACCTTTAAGAGTGCCTGTATCTTAATTTTCCCTGCATCTAAATTCTCTGCCCTTGGGTAGTTAAAGCAATGCCAAGGGCTGGAGAACAGACTCCCACCTGCAAAGACAGGTGCAGGTCATCTCAGATACCTGTACTCAGACCCATGATCCAATCATCCTCTCTATGCAGACCTGCTGGGTAAAGCCTCAAGGGGCTCTAAGAGGTTCCTAATCCAAACAAAATTTGAATGTACACCCTCCTCCATCAGAAGCAAGAAAGCTAATAAAGTTTTCAGCAGAGCATTTTCTCACCAGTCAGCCTGTGGCTATATTCTGGGTCTCAGTTGTCATGAGCCCACAAACATCCCATTGTTAATTGATACCCAAAAGGCATATTTATCTTCTCCTGAGACAAACATTAAGGCACCTGTTTCCTTTATTATTTTAGTATTGAGGAAAAACAGGTGGTAACTTGCTGAAGGACATTTAACAATGATATATTGTTATATTAAAGTTATGTTTTTTTACAGAGTGAAGACCCCTTTGACACTGAGGTGTTTATACCTCTGGTCGATTAGGGTTTCTTCCCAGTATATATTGGGTATATTTTGATAATCTTTGCACCTCCAAATCTATGGCTGATGTTGGTCTTTTAACAATTAGCTGTGTAGTTAATTAGAAATTTGAATATGGTATTAGAGTAAACAGAGGGAAACTGATGAAGCAGAATATGTCAGTAGGGACTGAAGTACTTGAAGAGGGAATCAGGAAGAAGAAAAAAAACTTATGGGGTTCACAATTCAGTGGGACTGAATGCCGTATGAGGAAACCACATTATTCTAGTATGGGTGACAAGGCATTAATCCTCATGTCCTCTGGAACTTAAGAGACTGGGGGGCCCTGTTTGTTTCACTGTGTATGAGGAAGAATTTCTCTTGGGTGAGGGCAGGATAAAAGGTTTCAGGCTGTGGTGATGTATCCAGTGGCGAAAGACCTCAAGATTACCACCTGTGGGGGCTTAGAAGTACCTTGAGGGTACTTTCCATTTAGTGTAAAGGGGTGAGGTTTGATGGACTGGAGGGGAAAGATGGACCTGATTCCCAATGTGGATAGAGGGTTGGGCATGGATTATCACATGGCTGGTGTAAGGAGTAATCAGCAAAATTCCACAGGAGACAGCAGAGCTGATAGTGTGAGAAGGTGATTGGGGAGAGGTAAAAATTTGGATAAGAGGCCAGAGGTTAGAGTTAGTAACCCATACATGATTTCAAATGGTGAGATTGAAAGGGCTTGCTTGGGAAGTGTCCAGAACCTGAAAAGAGCTAGAAACAATAATTTCACCGAGTCAGGGTTAATTTCCAGTGGCATCTTAATAAGAATGTGTTTTATGGATTATTGATAAATTGTACCTTCCCTGAGGACTTATGATTTAAGGGATATGAAAATGCCAAGGTATATTAAAAGCTTTACATATGGTGTGTAATACCTGGAAGGTGAACTCCAGACTAATATCAGATTGAAGAAATGCTGGGATCCCAAATCCTTGGGAAGGAGGCCAGGGACTGTCTGAGGCCACTTATTATAAACAAGAAATATCTCTATACAATGCGAAAATGAGTCCCAAGCCAGGAGGAGACATTTAATTTGTCTGACTGTGGGCATATGCATAAATTGAGCTGCCAGTCAGGCCTTGGAAGCAACCTTCTAACCTGGTTGGTTTGAAAAGCTTGGCTCCAAAATGTGGAACTGCATTCTGTATTCTGACATTATTAAAATAGCCGGTAATCATTTTTCAGGACTGTAAGTCCACAGAGGTAAGTGTTGCTGAAGTTATCCTGTTCTTTCCAGGATCCCATGTCACTCAGAACTAAGCAAACACACTGAGACTTATATTATTTACCAACTGTATGGCCTAATGGCTCAGGCTTCTTGTTAGCTGTTCTTATAGCTTAAATAATCCCATTTCTATTAATGTATAAGTTGCCTTGTGGCTCTTGGTTTCGCGGTTTTTTAACATGTTGCTTCTTGTCCTGGCAGCTGGCAGCATCTCCCTCACCCAGCCTTCCACTTCCCCAAATTCTCCTATTTGTACCACCTATACTGCCTGCCTGGCTACTGGCCAATCAGCACTTTATTTATTAACCAATCAGAGCAACACTTTCAGAAAATACAGAACATCCCACAGCACTTCCCCTTTTCTTTTTTTTCAAAAAGACAGGTTTTACTTTTCACATAGTAAAATTATAAATAACAAAACAAATATCAAGCAAGAATTATATTTAAAATATACCATCTATTTGTATCTGCCAAAATTATTGAAGATATCCTAGCTATCCTATATTTGTGAGTCTAAGGTTTCATATTTAAGTTATCTTTTATCATAACTAAGGAAAATCATAACTATCTAGTCTTGAACTACATCAAAGACCTAAGAAGAATATACTATTACCTAAGAAATGGGAGAACAGTGTAAGCAACTTTCAGGAGTCTTGCAAGAGTAGACAGAGGCAATTGGTAGCCTGGATAATCATCCGAAGTTCCTTTATACAGATGGCATGTCTGTCTTCAGCCCACAAGCCTAGAGTCTCTCAGTTACTTCTCTCTCTCTCTCTCTCTCTCTCTCTCTCTCTCTCTCTCTCTCTCTCTCTTTCAAGACAGGGATTATATGTGTTAGCTTTTTACCTTTCCCTGAACACTCTTTGGAAACCAGGCCGGCCTTGAACTCACAGGGATCCACTTGCCTCTGCCTCCTGAGTGCTGGGATAAAAAGCTTTTACCACCATTGCCAGTCTTCTCTGTCACTTCTCTCTGTGTCCTGTAGAATGTCTGGCAGTTTCCTTGACAAAACAGGAACCTAAAGTACCATTTTTGCCAAACAAAGTTCTGTGGTCACCTTCCTAATTGTCCTGCATGTCGAGTCACATATTTTATCAATTAGTCCAGGCAAGAACAGTTTCTTGCCCAAATGGCTATTTTTGCCAAGAAGATAAACACCATACAGAGTGTCTTCAATGCCCATCTTCAATTTAGTAATGTGAGGAGCAGACATGTCTCGCTGTCCAGAACGTCAAAATTTTTAAAAATATTTTAAATGCCATATTCTGTAGGTCTTTGAAGTATTTGAAGATTACCTACCTAACTGTAATATATGTATGTATGCCAAGAAAACTTATCATGAATATAAGTTTGACTATCATAGAAGACTAATTATTAATCTGTATTTTTAATTATCCAGTAGAGTTTAAATGAACTACATAAACATAATATCTCAAACAAGATTAGAAATGTGTATACAGTATTACAAAATTAAGTTTAAACTTGTATCAATAACCAAAATCTATAGCAATGTAAAACATTTTAATAAATTTTTCTTTAAAAGTCGATTCAATCATCTACCCTTTCTTCCTATCATATCTATGTCCTATCCCCCATTTTTATTTTTAGAACGAGATTGTATTTAAGTCAAATATTTTTAAATAAAAATATCGCTTTATTTCTATCCCTCAACAGAGGGCTCTTTAAGGGACAAACGAATCTCTCAGCCTCTGTTTTAGCAATATGCATGGGTTTATAGAAGGGGTGAGCCAATTTCACCTCCAATGCAAGCTTGGCATATTTGGGAATTTGGGCACAGTTTCTCATACTACTTCCTGCTGTATGAGAGTGCTGTATTCTTATGGGGATATAAAGAAAATTTTACGATTATGGGATACTCCATGAGGCTGTATTGTCTTAAAGAAATGTTTGTGTAACTCAGTGGTAATAGGTCAAGTCCACATTCCTGGAACCCACCATAGAGTAACCCATCCCACATGTTGCATGTTCTCACCACCCACATGAGACATGTTTCCTGCTCCTTTTAGAATTGGTTATTTTCAGTTTTCAGGTAGAAACTCGAGCTATTGGGCACCATTTGTAGCTGAAGTTATCCTGATTCTGCCCAGCTCCTGCTGCCCTCAGACACAACCAAGTAAACACAGAGACTTATTTTGCTTGCAAACTGTATGGCCATGGCAGGCTTCTTGCTAACTTTTCTTATATCTTAAATTAATACTTTTCCACAAATCTATACCTTGCCACGTGGCTTGTGGCTTACCAGTACTTTACATCTTCCTTGTCCTGGCAGCAGCTCCAAGCAGTGACTCCTTCTGCCTTCCTGTTCTTTTATTTCTCCCCTCTGTTTGTCCTGCCTATACTTTGTGCCTAGCCATGGCCAATCAGGTTTTATTTATTGACCAATCGGAGCAACTTGACATACAGACCATTCCCCAGCACAGCAAAGTACAGACCATCTCAGACACCTGCACTCAGGCTTGTGGTCCTAATCATCCTTTATGGGGAACTGCTGTGTAAAGCCACGAGGAACCCAAGAATGGGCTCCCGCAGGACATACAGAACATCCCACAGCACAAGAAAACACACTGACATTTATGTTATTTACAAAGTGTATGGCCAAATAGTTCAGGCCTGAAGTTAGCTGTTCTTATATCTTGAATTAATCCATTTCTCTTAATCTATAAGTTGCCATGTGACTTGTGGCTTAACAGTATCATTATGTGTTGCTTCTCAATATGGATTCTGGCACCATCTCCCTCACTCAGCCTTCCATTTCCACAAATTCTCCTCTTGCTTTGTCCTGCCTATACTTCCTGTCTGACTACTGGCCATTCAGCACTTTATTTTTTTTTCCTTTTATTGTATTTTACAATACCATTCAGTTCTACATATGAGCCATGGTTTCCCTTGTTCTACCCCTTCTTGCCCCCCTTTACCCCCAATCCATACCCCATTCCCACCTCCTCCAGGGCAAAGCCTCCCCGAAGGACTGAGATTGACCTGGTAGACTGAGTTCAGGCAGGTCCAGTCCCCTCCTCCCAGATTGAGCCAAGCGTCCATGCATAAGCCCCAGATTTCAAACAGCCAACTCATGCGATGAACACAGGACCTGATACCACTGCCTAGAGGCCTCCCAAACAGATCAAGCCAATCAATTGTCTTACCTCTTCGGAGGGCCTGATCCAGTTGGGGGCCCCTCAGCCTTTGGTTCATAATTCATGAGTTTCCATTAATTTGGCTATTTGTCCCTGTGCTTTATCCAACCTTGGTTTCAACAATTTTTGCTCATATAAACCCTCCTCTTTCTCGCTAATTAGACTCCCAGAGCTCCACCCAGGGCCTAGCTGTGGATCTCTGCATCCAGAAACCTCAGTGGTTGGATGGGGTTTCAAGCAAGACTATTAGGGTGTTTGGCCATCCCATCACCAGAGTAGGTCAGTTCAGGCTGTCTCTCGACCAATGACAGCAGTCTATTGTCAGGGTATCTTTGTGGATTTCTGTGGGCCTCTGTAGCATGTTGTTTCTCCCCTTTCTCATGTGGTCTTCATTTACCCTGGTCTCCTATTCCTTGTTCTCCCCTTCTGTTCTTGATCCAGCTGGGATCTCACGTTCCCACATGCTCTCTTTCCCTCAACCCCTGTTCCTCATTACTCCCACTCATGTCCAGGTTGTTCATGTAGCTCTCAGCCATTTCTCTGTCATGGGGCGATCCCCATGTTTTCCTTGGAGTCCTGTTTTCCAGGTAGCCTTCCTAATGATGTGAGTAGCAGTCCATTCATCCTTGTTCCACATCTTGTATTCTCCTATGAGTGAGTACATACCATATTTGTCTTTCTGAGTCTTGGTTACCTCATTCAGGATGATATTTTCTAAATCCATTCATTTGCCTGCAAAACTCATGTTATCATTGTTTTTCTGCTGAGTAGTATTCCATTGTGTATATGTGCCACAATTTATTTATCCATTCTTCAGCAGCATGGAAGCCTCCTTTTTTGCTTGAATAATTACTTGAATTCTCCCCAGATTATTTGGCCACTATGACAAAATTATATTTGAAATTTACTCACTAATTTCTCTTTTAGTGTATGTAGCTCATGAGGGTGAGAAAATTTGTTCCTCATCCATTAGTCCACTAAAATGCATTTAACTTTCAGTCCTATGATATGTAGTCAATCCCAGTGAACCTGCTAAATACCAGCAGATGAATTTTGGTTGTTATAATGATATAAGATTGTAGGTACTTCAAAAATAGTTTATTTTCAGCATATTGGCATGCGTAAGTATATTTTTGAAATGGTCTTTTAAGCTCCAGTTTGGCACTAAAGGCATACTTTTTGCCCATGAAGTAAAAGAAATAACACATTAGTAAGAAAACACTGACACCCATCATAGTATAAGGGATTCAGTTTTCACAATATCTCCCCACTTGTTCTATGATGCATTTCAATTACATTATAACATTTATACATGTTTATGTATGTGTATATATATGAGTTTGCTTATGCATATAAATACATATACACAGATACAAATGTATATGTACCCTTTCTTGACATAGTTTTTAATTTCATGCATGTGTACTGAATTTAGATTATTTCAAACACTTTTCTCCATCCTACTACATAATATCTGCACTATAAATTGTCAAAATAAATACCACTATTTATTAAAATTATTTTACCAAATGTACATATAAAATGTATACATAACTAACTCATACAGTGTACAGATTGTGTTGATTAGGTGTAGACATTTGAGCATTGACCTTTTGTTGTTGAAAGGACTATCAGGATTAATGTCCAGTGTAAATGGATTCTTTCGATCTTAGCATCCAATATTTGTGCAAGATTTTTTGATAAGTGTGGATCTTGAGAGACTTTCCCATGTATGTTGGCATTATCTTTTGTTATTTTACTGTCCTAATCATTTTTTGTTGATTCTTTGCCTTCATGTAATATTTTGTAGGCACTCAAATTGTCTAATATTTGAGCTATTTCATTCCATATCTTTCTTAGAAGACAATGTCTTCATGCAGACATGCTTTTTGTTTTACTCAGAACCGTGTCTGACCATTGCATAAAATATTTTCTTTTTCAAAGCTTTATGAGACTTGCTGGATTGAACAGTTGACATGAGACAAAACAAGATAAGTTCTAATCCATTTGAGTAGATTTGGAGTTCTATAAATTCTGTAAATTACATTTAATAGATGTCAATGATGCTTTTTGTTTAGACAGTAACAGCTAATGTTGCCTGTTGTTATGCAGATAAATATTTAGAAGACAGACAGAAATTATATGCTTTCTGAGAAATTGCAGATGAAGGTTCTCCTTCTGTGTGTTCTACCTTCCTGGCAATGTGGAATAAACTAAGATATTATATTCCACAGTTTGTGTTTCTGTCTATGATATATGTCTGCATTTTTCAAAAAGATTAAAGTGAAAACTATACCTGTCTTTGCATATGAAACTAGCAATGCCCTATGAAGTGCTAAATGTTGGTAAATTATGACATTTGAAAGAGCTAGTAAAATCATCAACTCTACCTTGTTATTTTGTAGTCCTGTTAGCTGCAATTTTACCTTAAGAAAACAGAATGATTAAAAGTGGAGATAATAGGTCACTTCTCTCTCTCTCTCTCTCTCTCTCTCTCTCTCTCTCTCTCTCTCTCTCACT
Source organism: Peromyscus leucopus (assembly GCF_004664715.2). NCBI lineage: Eukaryota > Metazoa > Chordata > Mammalia > Rodentia > Cricetidae > Peromyscus > Peromyscus leucopus. The sequence continues at coordinate 132,601,442 of NC_051063.1, read as the reverse complement.
CTCTTCATTTTTTCAAGAGAAGGGTCCTTGGTGTAGCTTTATGCCTTTCCTGCAACTCACTTTGGAGACCAGGCTGGCCTCAAACTCACAGGGATGCACCTGACTCTGGCTCAGGAGTGCTAGGATTAAAAGTTTGTACCACATTTGCCAGTCTTTTCAGTCATTTTTCTCTGTGTCCTGTAGATACAATTTACTTGAGGAAAAAGGAACCTAAAGTACCTTTTTGCCAAACAAAGTTCAGTGATCACCTTCCTATGTTTCCTGCATGTCGAGTCACATATTTTATCAATTAGTCCAGTCAAGAACAGTTTCTTGTCCAAATATATATTTTGCCAAGAAAATGATAAACTCCATATGGAGTGTCTTCAATGTCCATCCTCCTCTGAAGTAATTTGGTGATGCCAGGAACAGACATGTCTAACTGTCGAGAATATCTAAATTTTTAAAAATATTTTAAATTCCATATTCTGTAGGTCTTAGAAGTATTTGAATATTACTTACCTAACTGAAATATGTCTATGTGTACCAAGAAAACTTAACATGAATATAAGTTTGACTATCATAGAAGACTAATTATTAATCTGTATTTTTAATTATCCAGTAGAGTCTAAATGAATTACATAAACATAATATCTTAAACAAGAGTAGAAATGTATATACAGTATTACAAAATTAAGTTTAAACTTGTATCAATAACCAAAATCTATTGCAATATAAATCATTTTAAACAAGTTGTTCTTTAAAAGTAGATTCAATCATCTACCCTTACTTCCTATCATATCTATGTCCTATCCCACATTTTTATTTTTATAAAGAGATTTTATTTAAATCAACCCTTTGTAAATAAAAAATATTGCTTTATACATATCCCCCACCAGAGGGCTCTTTATAGGACAAAAGTATCTCTCAACCTCTGTTTTAGCAAGATGCTTGGGTTTGGAGACAGAATGAGCCATTTTCATCTCCAATGCAAGTTTGGCATATTCAGGAATTTCGGTTCAGCTTCTCATACTACTTCTGCATGGATGAGGATGTTCTATTCTTATGGGGATATAAAGAAAATTTAGGATTATGGAATAGTCCATGAAGTTGTATTGTCTTAGAGAAAACTCTGTGTAATTCAGTGGGAATAGATCAAGCCAACATTCGTGGACCCTACCATAGAGTAGTTCAAGCACGCATGTTGCAGGTTCTCAACACCCACATGAGACATGGTTCCTGCTGCTTTAGAATTGGCTATTTTAAGATTTCAGGTGGAAACTTGAGCCATTTGGTGCTGCTTGTAGCTGAAGTTATCCTATTTCTGCCCAGATCCTGCTGCCCTCAGACACAAAAAAACACACCAAGACTAACATTATTGACAAACTCTTTGTCCTAAATGGCTCAGGCTTCTTGTAAGCTGTTCTTATATCTAAAATTAACCAATTTCCATTAATCTATAAGTTGCCATGTGCCTTGTGGCTTAACAGTATTATTACATGTTGCTTCTCAACATGGATTCTGGCATTATCTCCCTCACTCAGTCTTTCACTTCCACAAATTCTCCTCTCTATTTGTCCTGCCTATACTTCCTGCCTGGCTACTGGGAAATCAGTATTTTTTTATTAACCAATCAGAGCAAGAAATTCAGAGCATACAGAACATCCCACAGCAGTTGTGCTCTAGGCTCCCTTCTATTAACTGAAACAGAACAAGACTATTAGCATGAAAGAGCTGGTGTAGATACGACAGAATTGCCCTAGTGACAGGAGATGACTGTGAGGATATGGGTTGAACTATATGTATTGCCTGTGGTGAAGGACATGAGTCTGGGCTCCAGACTGCCACTGCCACCTAGATGTTAGGTAAATATAGTTATTTCCCTTAGAGATGATAGAGCTGTCAGTCTGATGAGATTGACAGTGAATAAGTCCTATTACATTTGGGAAGTAGGATACTTTTATCTTGACCAATATTTGCCCTGAGTTAGTTATGAAATGTCCTTTTTCTGTGAGCAGCCCATGCTTTTTCAAGATATGAGTGTGGGATAGGAGGATATGAAAAGTATATTTGGAAGGTGGTGTTGGTGGCACATGCCTTTAACACCAGCACTTCGGAGTCAGACCCAGGCAGATGTCTGTGAGTTCAAAGATAGTGTGGTCAATAGAGCAAGATTTAGGATAGGCACCAAAATTACACAGAGTTAGCAGTCTTGCAAAACAAAAATAAAACACATATTGGGAGTATGTATAACCTTTAGGAATTGGCCCTGTGCCAACTGAAAGGTATAGGTGAGAGACATTAGGGAGGTGTAATGCAGCTTCCTGAAGCAGAGACTATTGCAATTTCAGTAAAGGATTAATAATGGGGTGAATGAGGGATTATTGCAGGATCCCTGAGCTGCATCATAAAAGGAGTGATCCAGGAAATTAAAAAGATCAAACACAGGACTACAAGGAGTCAGCTATTCCTTGAAAGGTAAGAATATCCTGTTTAGTACAGCATCCTACAATGGACTGAATTAGATCTTTTTATGTGAAGTTATAGCCTAGTATGATATGGTAATGTTTACACCCAAATAGGTCATCTGAAGAGTGGAGAGCTGCATTTTGGAACTTGAGACTCCATAACTCCAACTCTACAAAACATTTAGAAGAGGAGAGGTGTTAGTTTGAATAACTTACACTTATGGGCCAGAGAGTAGAATGTAATCTACTAATTGTAATATTAAATGCAATGAGGGAGAAAGAGAGCAAGCCAGAAGCTGGAGATTGATGAAAAAGTTGTGGGATGTCCATGAATCTGTGTGTCAACGTAGTCCATGAATCTGACAGTCCAACGTAGCTACATATATAGATAAGTGTCAGCATTTGCCCAGGATAAGGAAAACCTTTTTGAAACAGAGGGTGAGAGGTATAGGAAAGAAGGTATCTTTGAGATCTAGAACTGAGTAGTGTGTTTCTAAATGTGTGTGGATTCTAAAGGGATAGTGTAAAGAATTGAGTAAAGTCCAGGCATTAGAGGATTGAGAGGACCCCTGAAGATCTATTGAGGTGTACTAATATTATATTTGTGCAGAAATGTGGTGATATTTTATTTGTGCTTTATTAAAGCTTGCTGGAGATCAGGCAGGAAAGGACAGCCATTTTAAGTAAACAAAAATTCAGGTAGCACACTTATCAGACAGGGTCTCTCTGTGATCAACACTATACTAGGGAACAGAGCAAAGCATGGTGACACACTCCTTTAAGTCCAGTACCAAACATAAAGACATATATTTCTGTACAGACATACAATGTAAAAAGAGATAGCTGGCGATTATAGCCAATTAAAATGCATAAGGGGAAGGCAATGAAAGCATGTGTAAGAGGGCAAGTAGCTTGCATTTGGAAGCTGCTAGGGTTGGTGAGGTAAGGTTTGCTTGGGACTTTTCCCATTTCCCTGATCTCTAAGTCTTCACCCCTATATTTGGCACTGTGCTTTTTATTTAATGATACCATTTAGAAACTGGTCTACATGCAGGTCTTCAGTCAGGTGGTATAATCTATAAGGCTTCTCAAGTCTAAGTATAGAGGTGTTAAAGGAGAAAAATTTGGAAGAAGTAGCTTCTTTCTGAGAAGTTCAAGGTTAACAGGCTTAAATCCTCTAAGGCTCTGGAGTAAAAGAGTATACTGAATTTGAGTGATGTACCAGGTAGGGTGCTGGAACTGGATAACAATAGAGTGATAGTTTCTAGCAATAGAAGAGTTCTGGCTATCCAAACTATGGGGTACATGAGAGACTGAAAGGGAAATGTCATGTTACAGCTAGTGGGCTGAGTGCCAAGAAAGAGAAGGATAGGAGCTGCTGACACATCTGTGGTAGGGAAATATGGGCTCTAATGAAATAGAAGCTAGTGCCATAGCTAAAAAAATTCTTCCCATTATGAACACAGGGCAGGTTTCCACATACAAACCTGTGTGTAAGAGATATTCCCATGAAAATACATTTAAGTCATGGGATTTGGTGAGGTAAGTTAAGTTGTCCCTCTACCCAGAAAACAGGGAGATTGGAATGACAGGTAAGACCCCAAAACTCCCACATGATTCAGTAAGGGCCTCCAGTGTCCAAAGGAGGGAAATGGATCATTCCTATTTAATAATGGCTACTCTAGCTTTTGGTATGAAGTGTGTGTTGTTGGGTAAGGACCTGGATACATTCAAACGTCCTTACCATGGTAGGAGTTTGCCTGTATGTTGGTTTTCAATTGATGTCCTAATGTCATCAGTTACAAAGGGTCAGTCAACTAACCTATGTCCATATCATTAGAGTTTTAGATGAGGCCCAGGTGCCCTAGATTGACAGGGGTTGGCTCAAGCCTAGTGGCTTTCTTTACAAATTTTAAAACAGGAACCTAGAGGCCTTCATGTGGCTGGTCAGATAGACTGTGTTAGATTTTACAGTCTTGTTTGCAGGCTTATTCATGTCTCACATAGCTATGCCATGCAGTAACATAGACTATGTAATCAAGCTGCATGCAGGTTACATAATCACATATGATAGGGTAACTTAGTAGGCAAGGCCCTGGGATGCCTAAGCTATCTTCCTGACTGATGGACAGAGGATGCACTGTCTTGTAATTAGGGGGTGGCTGGTACACATAACACCACAATAGACCACAAGGCAGTAATTTACTTTTAGTTGGAGGCAGAGCCCATGCTAATTTCATTTTATCCTGTGTTCCTTTTTCAGTTTCCCTGCTCCTTTTACAACACACAGGAAGGAGGGAGAGACAGATGAGTCACAGATCTAATGGAGATGTCCAAAGTCATTGCCTTCATTTGCTTTCCTTTATACTTTAGACAGCTCTCTTCTTATTGGTTGTGTATTTGAATATGAGTCAGACAGATGGAATAAAAAGGCTTGCAGTCCACAGTTTCACTAGCCAGGCTCCTGGCTAAATTCCAGCTCATAGCTGGATTTAGCCAAAGCCTGACTGGAAACAACACAGGAGAATGATAACTGTCCCAGAGAACTGCAGCAGACAGAGACAGTAGAAACATAGGATAGGCAGGGTTTGTTGGTGTTTTCCACACTCCTGCTCTGTGTCATCTGCATCTGTTTGCTCTGCCAGGTATGTGATCCTTCCTCTGAAGCCACTGCTTCAGCTTTAATGTTTGTGATCACTACTACAGATTTGAATTCTACACTATCTGCAAGGAAGATTTACATTGGGAAAATACCTGACAGAAAACAGGGATGTATTGATATTATACTCCTTCAGAAGAGCCATTAAGAAAATGACTGTGTGAGTGACAATTCTCACTTAGCCACATGGGTCTCTATCAAAATTTCAAGTATCAGATTCCACAAATAAGTGCATTTGGGGAATCTAAAATGGCATTTTGATTATGTTACCTGAAAGGTACATTTTGCAGTCCAGCATCACAGTAAGCCATCAGCCAGTGGAAAGTGAGCCTGTTACATTTTTTTCCAGTCATCCATTTTCATTTTTAAACCTTCAGCACTGCAGCACACAAATACTTGGAAGGTTGAAATGACTCAGCAGCTCTGAAGCAGATCTCAAAGAGTAACACAGGATTTGCTTTTCATTGGTTGATTTGAGATTACTCTCCTGATTGGTTCCTATGCAAGGGGCATTCCCGACTCCCACATTTCCCCAGAGTATTCTTGCTTTGAAGCAGCAGGTAATATTCCAGTCGAATGATGGGTGTGTGGGGGGAGTAACAGATTGAAATTACAGATTATCCTCAAGATTGCCTGGATTTAAATCCATGTTGCATAGTGTATTTAAAGAAATGCCAATGTGTGGAAGAAAAAACCTCCCCCAGCACAGCACATTGTATAGAATCTTAGACACCTGCACTCAGGTACATGATCCAATCATCCTCTCTATGCAGACCTGCTGGGTAAATGGGCTCTAACAGGTTCCTATTCCAGACACAAATGGAATCCATATACTCCTCCTTCAGAGGCAATGAGAGCTAATAAAGTCACCAGAGCAAGTTCTTACCATCTGTTTCTGGCTATATTTGGGGTCTTAGTTTCTCATGGCTATAACCAAACCCTATTGTACATTGACCCATACAAAGCAGATGGATCCTAACATACACAAGAGACAGAGTCCTTGGAAATTCACAAAGTCAGAGATTCTTTGTTTCTCACCATTACAGCCCTGCGTTACCTAATCCTGTCAAATGTGCATCCAGCAGATCCGGCTTCTGCATATACTGCTTGTCTTTAAAGATGTGGCCTCCCTGTCTTAGTTTGAATTCACTTCATGTGTTCCTATCTGGCAGAGACTAGAGGAATCCTGCCCTTTAATTCTTCTGAAGTTACTTCTTCCCTTAATGATATGGTATCTCTGTGTCAGGCTTGAAGTACTGTTTGTTCTATGGTCAAGGAAGATAATTTTCTTGAGGCTTTAGTATCTGGCCGAGACTAGAGAAATCCTGTTCTTTCCTCTACCCTGGGAGATTTGTTGTGGGGATGGCTATGGCACTTTACATTCCTACATTATTTCAGAGTCACTAAAAATATCTATTAGTAATATTTGTAGACACTACCCTAACTATCACCCAAGAAAATAAAGTATGGATCATAAAGTATAGAACAGGAAAATTACTTGTTATTATCTTGTTGTGATATACATTCTCACAGGCTCAACTTTGCATTTTTGTTTTTCTTTATCACTGTGTTCTGGCATGCAGAATGTCTTGTACATAATCTTTTCTTACTTGTCAGGCCATTCTAATATATGACATCTGTAGATGTAGCAGGAATTTTAAAAGTTCTTATTAATAAAATGAAACCTGAGTCAGGTATTGGGGTGAACACTGCATGATCAGAGAGACAGAACAAGCCACAGCTAACCTCACCTGGCCAACTTCTCTGGTGATCTTGTTTCCTCAGACTGCAAGCTACTGTGTCCTCATCCCAATGGCTATCAGCTGAACTGCTGCCTGAAAGCCTGAATGCTTAACCAGCCAAATGCTTCTAGTTTATGGTCTTCACGCCTTATATATCTTTCTGTTTTTACCATCACTCCCTGGGATTAAAGGCTCACTTTACACTTGTAGTTATAGGAAAACGCAGGGTGGTAAGGTTGGCTGGTAAATGGGAAATGGGGTTCTTTGCCACCCAGAACTGCTTCCAGCTGACTTGTTGGGCATTAAGTAATTCTGGGGTAGGAATGGGGGCTTTTCAAGAAGTAGCTGGACAATCAAAGTTAGCTGAATATTTTCTTCTGGTTTGGGTCTTGTGAAATTGACAGTTTGCTTGAGAGGCAGAAGAAGTTCAGAAAAAAAATTATCTTGCGGGCACTCCCCAGGAAGAGGGTGGTACATCCTGTGACCAGTAAAGTTTGAATGATACTTATCTGAAGGGTATCTGGACTATCCTGGTGGATCCAAACCGGCTGTAGAGGTTGGAAGAAGTTCTAAGTTTATCCAGAATACAAATGTTAAACATATTATGAAGCAAGCAAAAGCAATTTAAAAGCTTGAGCTGGGTGCTATGATCTCATAATATTTAGTATTCTGCTGCTATCAGAATTAAATTGGTTAGTGTGTGTGTGAGAGAGAGAGAGAGAGAGAGAGAGAGAGAGAGAGAGAGAGAGAGAGAGAGAGAGAGAGAGAGAGAGAGAGAGAGAGAAGTGGGTGGGGAATGTCGGTAGAGTTTTCCTGGTGTGACTGGCCCACTGTCAGAACAAATCTCTCTCACCTGCCATTCCTGCAGCTGCTCAGCCCCAACCAAGTAAACACACAGAGACTCATATTGCATATAAACTGTATGGCCATGACAGGCTTCTTGCTATCTGTTCTTATATCTTAAATTAACCCATTTTTATTACTCTATACCTTTCCACTTGGCTCGTGGCTTATTGGTATCTTACATCATGCTTCTCTTCCTGGATGCTGGTAGCATTTCTCTGTGTCAGCCTTCCTGTTCCCATAATTTTCTTCTCTACTTGTCCTACCTATACTTACTGCCTGGCTATTGGCCAATCAGCATTTTATTTATACAGAGCAAATACCACAGCAGAATAATGAGAGGGAGGAAAAGAAATGTGGATCATGTTATTTATATTTTTTTACTATTATCAATTAGGCCTTTTTATCTTTTCCTGAGATAAAACGTAAGATACCTGTTTGCTTTATTATTTTAGTATTGAGGAGACACAGGTGATCAATTGCTGAGGGCATTTAATAGTGATAGATTGAAATATTAAAGTTTATTTTTATAGAGTGAAGACCCCTTTGACAATCAAATGTTTATACATCTGGTATATTAGAGTTTCTTACCAGTGTATTTTGGGTATATTTTGATGGTCGTTGTACCTCTGTATCTATGACTGATGTTGGTCTTGTAACAATTAGTTGAGTCATTAAGTAGAAATTTGAATGTTATTAGAGTCACAAAGGGAAACTATTGAAGCAGAATATGTCAGTAAGGACAGGAGAACGTGAAGAAGGAATCAGGAAGAAGATAAAAACTTAAGGGGTTCACAATTCAGTGGATTTAATGTTGTTGAGGAAACCACATTCTTCTAGAATTGGTGACAAGGCATTACTTCTGATATCCTCTGGAAATTAAGAGAGTGGGGTCCTGTTTGTTTCACTGTGTATGAGGAAGAATTTCTCTTAGGTGAGGACACTATAAAAGGTTTCAGGTGGGGAAGATGTATGTAGTAGGGAAAGTCCTCAAGCTTAGCAGTTGTGGGGCATTACAAGAAGTACCTGGAAGTGTACCTTCCATTTAGTGTAAAGGAGTGGGGTTTGCTTGACTGGAGAGGAAAGAAGGACCTGATCCCCAATGTAGATTGAGGGTTGGGCATGGATTATCACTTTGCTGGTGTAAGGAGTAGTCAGAAAAATTCCACAGGAAACTGCAGAGGCTATAGCTTAGAGGAGTTAGGATGTGATCAGGGAGAGGTAAAAATTGGGATCAGAGGCCCGGATTAGAGCTAGTCACCCATACATGAGTTAAAATGGTGGGATTGAAAGGAATTGCTTGGGAAGTGTCCAGAGCCTGAAAAGAGCTAGAAACAATAATTTCACCAAGTCAGGATCAATTTCTGGTGGCACCTATTAAGAATGTTTTTTAATGATTATTGCTATGCTCTACCCTCTCTGAGGACTTATGATGGTAAGGGATATGACAATGCCAAGGTATATTAAAAGCTTTAGATATGGTCTAGAAAATCTTGAAGGTGAACACCAGACTATTATCAGACTGAAGAAATGCAGGGATCCCAAATCCTGGTGTAGGAGGTCATGGACTGTCTGAGGCCACTTATTAGAAACAAGAAATATCTCTACACAATTTGAAAATGAGTCCTGAACCATGAGGAGGCATTTAATTTGTCTGACTGTGTGCATATGGGTAACACTGAGCTTCCAGTCAGGCCTTGGAAGGTAACCTCTAGCCTAGTTGGAGTGAAAAGTTTGGTTCCAAAACATGGGCTGAAATCTGTCTTCTGACGACTTTTACAGTAGCCAGTAATAGATTTTAAGGACTGGAAGTCCTCAGAGTTAGGTGTAGCTGAAATTATCCTGTTCCTTCTCAGATCCCATGGCACTCAGAATCAAGCAAACTCACAGAGACATATTATTTACAAACTGTATGGCCTAATGGCTCAGGCTTCTTGTTACTGTTCTTATATCTTAATTTAACCCATTTCTATTAATCTATAAGTTACCATGTTGTTCTTGGCTTACTGGTATCTTAAGATGTTGCTTCTCATCATGGCAGTTGGCAACTCCCTCATAAGTCTTCTACTTCCCCGAATTCTCCTCTCTCTTTGTCCTACCTATACTGCCTTCCTGGCTACTAGGCAATCAGTACTTTATTTATTAACCAATCAGAGCAACACCTTCAGAGCATACAGAACATCCCACATCAGGTAGGCTGTAATTTCCCTCCTATGAACTGAGACAAAGCAAGATGATTAGGGTGAAAGTGCTGGTGTAGATAGGACAGAATTGGATGAGTGTCAGGAGATGACTGTGAGGATGTGGGTTGAACTATATGTATTGCCTGTGGTTTAGGTCATGAGTGTGGGCTCTTGAATGTTATGATCCTAACTTCCTGGTTGGTACATTTATTTCCCTTAGAGTTGATAGAGATGTCAATCTGATGAGATTGAGAGTGAATAATTCCTATTACATTTGGGAAATAGGAAGCTTTTATAATGACTATCATTTGCCCTGAGTTAGTTATGAACTGTCATTTTGCTGTGAGGATTCCATGCTTTTTCCAGATATGAGTGTGGGGCAAGACAATATACAAAGTATATTTGGAAGATGGATGTATGCTGGTAGCACATGCTTTTAATACCAGCATCTGGGAGTGAGACCCAGGCAGATGTCTGTGAGTTCAAAGCCAGCATCATTTACAGAGCGAGATTCAGAACAGGGACCAAAATTATACAGAATTATGTGTCTTGCAAAACAAAAGTTAAAAGCATATTTGGAGTAGGTATAACATTTAGAAATTGCCCTTGTGCCAACTGGAAGGTAGAGCCTGTTTGTTAGTAGTGTATGTCTTTGATTCTACCACCCCAGTATCTGACACTATGGCATATCCTGCTTTATAGGTCCCATCATGTACAAAGGAGCAGCCATCTGTGTACCAGGTATAAGTCGCCTGAGGCAATGTGTAATCCTGTATGTGTGAAGGATGAGGCAAAAATCCCTTTAGGATTTAAGTGCAGTAGTGAGATGTGGAATAGTCAGCACTAGTTGAGGAAGGAGGATTGAATATTAACAAGTGGGCAAGTCTGGAAAGTAAGTGTGGTATCTTCCAGTAATAAGATTTGGAAAGAAGAAATTCAGGAAGTAGGAAAATTTGTAAAACATTATAAGTTAAAAGATGGGACAGATTATGGTGGGAAGATAAAATATTGGTTTAACCAATGTTTAGTTTCTTTGTTTCACTATTATGGCACTTAGCAGACCCAAATCACATATGATTTGTGACCATCCCTCTGTGGTTATGTGTAGTTTTATTGTCACATATGCTTCAGGTACAATGGAGGGTCCCTGCTGGTGCCCTAGTGACCCAATAGCATTTCACTCTATTTCTGTTACATGGATGGAGAAGGGATGAGTTGATCAGGGAGGTGTAGTGCAGAGTCCTGAAGCAGAGGCTATTGGAACTTCTGGAAGGGATTAATAATGGGTTGCATGAGGGGTTCATGCAGAATCCCTGAGCTGGCTCATAAAAGTGGTGAGCAAGAAGATTAGAAAGATGGAATGCAGGAATACAAGGAGACTGCTATTCCTAGAAAGGAGAGAAGAATGTCCTGCTTAGTAGAGCACCCTGCAAAAGACTGAATGAGATGCTTTCTATCTGAAGGAATAGCCTAGTATGATGTGGTAATGTTTATACCCAAATAGGTGACCTGATGAGTGGAGATCTGGATTTTGGAACTTGAGACTCCATAACTCCAGCTGTAAAAAAAAAAATAGAAGAGGAGAGGTGTTAGTCTGACTAATATATACCAGGGAAGAGAGGAAAGCATGTTGACATACACCTTAAGGCCAGTACCAATCATATAGACCTGGAATTCTGTACAGACATACAATGTAAAAAAAGATAGCTGGGCTAATATTGCCAATTATGGACATAAATGCAAGGCAATAAAGGCATGTGTAAGACATTTCCCTGATCTCTAAGTTTTTGTAACCCTATATTTGGCACCGTGTTTTTTATTTAGTGAGAACATTTAGAAACTGGTCTACATGCAGGTCTTAACTCAGGTGTTATATTCTATTAGACTTCTTAACTCTAAGTATAGGGGTGTTAAAAGGAGAAGAGTTCGGATGAAGTAGCATTTGTCTTAAAAGATTAGGGATGGTAGGCTTAAGTCCTCTAAGGCTATGGAGTGAAAGATTGTACTGAGTTTGAGTGATGTACCAGGTAGGTTGCTGGAACTGAAACATAATAGAATGATGGTTCTAGCAACAGAAGTGTTTTGGATATCCAAGACTATGGGGTCCACCTGAGAGATTGAATGGGAAATGACATGTCAGAGATAGTGGGCTGAGTGTCAAGGAGGAGGTGGAGTAGAGAATCTGCTGGCAAATCTGTGATAGGGAAATGTGGGCACAAATGAAACAGAAGCTAGTGCCTTACCTAAAAAAAAATCTCTTCCCATTAGGGGCAGAGGGAAGTTTTGCACAAACAAAACAGGGTGTAAGAGATATACCTCTGAAAATACAATTAATTCATGGGGTTTGCTGAGGTAAATAAGGCTGTCCCCCTATTGAGACAACAGGGAGATTGGAATGACATGTCTGGCATGACTGTTGTGGGTTCAGGATCTGGGTGCCATCAATTGTCCATCACCAAGCCTAGGATATTGGCTGGGGGGGTGTTATTCTATTGATGATTCTATGACATGTACTACAGAGGAGCAGTCTACTGACCTATGTACATTTAGATAGCATTTTGGACAAGGCCCGTGTGACCCACATGGGATAATGTGGGTCCTGATTCAGGATGACCTACACCCCAGGAGGATGAGCTGCATTAGTCTGGTAGATCTTGTCCACATGTATTCTAGTCTGTTCTCAAACTTGTCTGCTCTCATCAGGAAGTAGGTTATTAGCAACAATCATGTATATATAATGGAAGGTTAGACTATAGGAATGAGAAATTTATTAATATTATTTAATAAATGAAGTAGAATTAGACATTTAAGAACCCTTTTTTGTCTATTTGAGAATGTTTGCCAGTGAGAAAGGGACATGTGCTTTAACCAGTCTATATTCTCTGGCTACCTTTCACAAAGGGAGAATGGCCACTGGGATGGCATGACTGGGTTTGGCTTCCTTAGCAGCTCAATAACCCATGACAATAAGAAGAAAGTTGGGGGTCAGTTTTGGGAAGTTGAAGTGCCAGATATCAGTTAAGGGGAAGGTGAGGGAGGAGCAAAAGTTTTAAAATTTTTGGTCAAACATATCAGTATCAACAATATTCATGTTAAGTTTTTCTTATTTGTATGCTTCTTTTAGCATACATATTGTAAAATCAATTAAAAGTTAAAGAGACAAAAATAATCATCAAACATGGAAATTATTGTGAAAACAATATATCCATTTCAGTGATTTTGGTTATTGTACCCCTATATACTCAGTACATGATTATGTTGATCATACATGTAGTTGAGTTTGGAGGGATATGAGTTGGAGTGAGTAGAGAGTCAGAGATTTATTGGGTTGGGGTGTATGGAAAATACATAACACGGGAATGCCTAGTTAACATATATCTGGAAATGTTTGATGATATAACTGCCCAAAACACAGAGTCATGTACATGTATGTACCTTTGTTGATTTGATATTCTTTAATATACATTTTGAGCATTGGGACAAATAACTGTCATGTATTATTAACAAAAGTCCAATGTCATGGTATTCTCATAGAGGTCATGCAAAAGTTAAGAAACTGCAACTTAAATTTGGTGGTTTACTCTTCTCTGTGATTCCAGCTGTAGGGGATCATACATCCTCCTACTGCTTCAGTGTGTACTGACAGACATGTGCACACACAATAATAAAATAAAAAATTTAAACAATTCACATGCAGCTTATTCAGGTCAGACACTTTGTGTTATAAGACACTCTGATGTATACGAACATATAAAATACCCTGAGAAATGTGACAGGATGCTTTATTTTCATGGTGACCACATCATTCCATTCATTAATTTTTATTAAATATAAGGCTTTGAAGTTTCTGGTGCTCATCCTTACCTACAAACTCCTGATAAGTCTTTGGAGGTGGCTACCCACCAACCCCACAGTTCCCCAGCATTTTATTGAGGAAGAGCATCAGGAAATATTAGAAGGATTAGAAGGATTTAGATTGTGGAGATAAACAGATATAAAATACAGGCTAGCCTTTAGAGGGCCTGGAACCTATCTCAATGGGCCCTGATCTTGTCTGTCCTAGGGTATGTATTGAAATTTAGAGCAAAAGACAACCCCCAGCACAGCCAAATGCAGACCACTTCATACACCTGCACTCAGGTCTGTGGTTCAAATATCCTCTCTATGCAGACCTGAGAAATGTGAGAAGGGTGCAAGGAACTTTTGGGAGTCTTGCCAGAGTAGACAGAGACAGCTGGCAGCCTGAACAATCATTCAATTTTATCTGTAATTCAGGGCATCTGTCATGAGCCCACAAGTATAGATTCTCTCAGTTACTTCTCTCTGTGTCCTTTAGAATATCTGGCAGTTTCCTCTCTGAAGTTGTAACCTCAAGGACCATTGTGCCAAACCAAGTCCTATGGTGATATTTATTAGTAATATGCTTGTGTTTAGAGAAGGAGTGAGCCAATTCTATCTCCAAATACAGCTTGGTATATTTGGGAATTTGGGTATAGGTTCTCATACTACTTTATGCTAGATGAGGGCACTGTATTCTTATGGGGACACAAAGAAAATTTTAGGATTGTGGAATAGTTCATGAGGCTGTATTGTCTGAGCCAATAATCTTGAAAATATCCTGGATGTTGAATCATCTAGGCCATGATGTCATTGGAGACCTTTCAGGGTATCTTGGCTGATCAATATGATATATCTTAATCTGGAACAAATCCATAGCCTCTTGCTTTCTGTGGAAACAAAAGCAGAGTCTTTTTTTGAAAGCAACATAGCCTTAGATCCAAATGTTGAAGTCAAAATACCTTTAAAGTGTACATATTAGTTTAACTCAGCAGCCTTTACAAACAAATGACTGTCTGCAGTTAAAATGTTCAAAAGACAGCATAGTACAGATTCTCTATATAATATCTATCCTTATGTGGCTTATTTTTATATTAATTTACTTTCTCTTTAAATACTTTATTCGTTAAAATGATCTATTTCTTCATATAACTGAATATATTCATTTTTGTCTCTCTTTCAAGCCTATATACACTTTTACACACATTGTAAATTGTTTCATTTGAATCTGTCTTATTGTGAAACTCTTGCTTAAAATCGCAACTTTACTAAGACTGAAACAGCAACTGTGGCCTTAGAGAAACCAAGGTAACAGCCAGACTCTGTGAGGCAGTTGGTCTACTCCTTTATCAAAGTAGCAAGTAGCTCAGAAACCTTTTTTCTCTGTACAACCAAAGGCTAAATCGACCATACAGTGTAATGTGCAGCTTTTAGATATCTTATTCTTGCCATTCTGCATCAAGCCCAAACACCACAAACCTTCCATAGAGTTGATCAAGCCCCCAGGTTACAGGTAACTTGAAAGAGACAACTAGGAAGCTGTTTTAAGCTCCATTTTGGAATCGTCTTTCTCAGCTTTGAGGTGCAAACTCTTGCCTCATGTTTTGGCGCCATTTGTAGCTGGAGTTTTCCTGTGTACCCTTGGCTCCTGCAGCTGCTCAGAACCAAATAAACACACAGAGATTTATAAACTCCATGGTCATGGGAGATTTCTTGCTATCTAGTTCTTTTTATTATTTTATAATTTGATTTAATTTTACATATCAGCCACGGATTCCCCTGTCCTCCCTCCTCCTGCCTCTCCCCCCACCCCAATGCCCTACCCCCAGCCCATGTGCCATTCCCATCTCCTCCAGGGCAAGGACTTCCCTGGGGATGGATTCAGCTCAACCTGGTAGATTCCGTCCATGAAGGTCCAGTCCCCTCCTCCCAGGCTCAGCAAAGGGCCCTTGCATAGGCCCCATGTTCCAAACACCCAGCTTATGCACTAAGGACATGTCTAATTACACACAATGGATCTCAGAATAAAAATATTCTGAGTCCCCGTCTATATGTGAAGGATGGGGCCACACTTCCTCTAAGGTTTCAGTGCAGGAATGAGATGGAGAATGGGCAGGGTTTGACTGAGGAAGAAGGCTTGAAATATGAAGGGTTGGCAGGACTGGAAAATAATTGTGGCATCTACCAGTAACACTACAAGGAGAGAAAGAACTCAGGAAGGATGTAAAGTTTGTAAGATTTCATAAATGAAATGAACAGGGACAGGTTCTAGTGGAGGAAGTTAGGTGTGAGTGATCCACATATTAGTTTCTTTGATTCCCCAATAAAGAGCTCAGCTGCTGCTAAAGCACAAACACAATGTACCGATCCCTCAGTGGTGATGTTTAGGGTTTTTTTTACAGATATGCTGCACATGCCAAAGTGGGTCCCAGATGTTGTCCGAGGACACTAAATGCTTACTTCTCTCTTTCTGTTACATAGAGAAAGAAGGGCTGAATTAGGTCTGAAAGGTTTAATGAGAGCCTTTTGAAGTTCTGCCAGGGGGCAGCTCATAAACAAATCTAAGGACTTGTGAGTCAGAGCAAGGCAGACCTCTGTGAGTTAGAGGCCAGCATAATCTATGGAAGGAAATCCAGGACAGGTACCAGGGCTACACAGAGAAAACTGATTTCTAAAACCAAACCAAACAAAAACAAAACAAACACACAAACATACAAACAAACAAACAAACAAACACTATTCCTAGTTTTGAGATCTCTCTTCTTATTGGTTCCTATTCTATGTCTATTTGGATAGGAAGCAATCAGATCGAATAAAAAAGTGCACTGAGGGTTTTAGCAGCTGGGTTCCTGGCTAAAGTCCAGATCTTCAAATTAGACATTTGAAGGAGCTGGTAAAGTCATCAACTTTACCTTGTTGTTTTGTAGTCCTGTTAGCTGCAATTTTACCTAAATAAGGCAGGATGAGTATACATGATCACACAGTACATGTATTACTTACGACATAAGGTCCTGTGGTGACTAAACATCTTTCCTGGCTGCAGGAATGTGCATGTTTCAACATGCTGCTGGGATTGTGGCTAGGAAGTATAACAATCCAGACTCGTTCATATAAAAAAAAAATAAGGGTTTAGGGGATACAGGTGAATGAGGATGGGGACAGATAGTCTCCCAGAAATGTTTTCATCTTGGAAAATGAGCATTGTTTAAATTTGTGAGTATAGAAGGGGAGATTTTGAGGTAGCTGGGAATTCTGAGGCAGTTAATTGTGTTCCACAGTTTATGGTCTTAGGACTATTCCATTGCTTCTTGGATCTGCTGTGAGAATCTGACAAGTTGCTGTCCAGGCAGAAGAGAAAGTTTAGAAAAAAAATTTATTGGGGGAGGTCCACACTGGGTCCTACATGGAACAAGGAATATCCTGACATCAAAAAACTTTGAATGATACAGATCTGAAGTGAATGTTTCTAACCTGTCTATGTAGTTCCAACGTGACTTATACCTTGGAAGTATTTTTAAACATATTTAAGGACAAACACAGGGAATTTAAAATCTTCCTCTGGTTGCCATAATATTATAAATTTTTGGAACTCTGCTATCAGAATTTTATTGGTAGAATGTCAGGCAGTATCCTCAATGAAGCAGGGACCTAAAGGACCATTTTTGCCAAACAATGTTCAGTGGTCACCTTCCTGTGGTTTCTGCATGTCCAGTCATACATTATTTCAATTAGTCCAGGCAAGAACAGTTTCTTGCCCAAATGGATATTTTTTGCCAAGGAGAAGATAAACTCAATATGGAGTGTCTTCAATGCCCATCCTCTTCTCTGAAGTAAATTGTTGATGCCAGCAGTAGACATGTCTCACTGTACTGAACTTCTAAATTTTTAAAATATTTTAAATGCCATATTCTTTAGGTCTTTGAAGTGTTTGAAGTTTGCCTACCTAACTGAATTATGTCTATGTATACCTAGAAAACTTAACATGAATATAAGTTTGGCTATCATGGAAGACTAATTATCTGCAGTTTTTAATTATCTAGTACAGTCTAAATGAAATACATAAACATAATATCTTAAAGAAAAGTAGAAATATATACACTATAACAGAATTATGTTTAAATCTATGTCAATAACTAAAATCTATAGCAATATAAAACATTTTAAACAAGATGTTCTTAGAAAGTAGATTCAATAATCTATCCTTTCTTTCTATTCTATCTTGATCCTATACCCCATTTCTATTTTTAGAAAAATATTGCATTTATAATCAACCCTTTTGAAGTAGAAATATTTCTTTACTTCTATCCCCCACCAGAGGGTTCTTTATGGGACAAAATAAACTTTCAACCTTTGTTTTAGAAAAATGCTTGGTTTTAGAGAATAAGTGAACTAATTTCACCTCCAATGCCACCTTATTATATTTGGGAATTTGGGTGTAGCTTCTCAAAATATTTCCTGCTAGATGAAGGTGCTGCATTCTTATGGGGACATAAAATTTTAGGATTAAGGGGTAGTCCCTGAGGCTTTATTGTCTTACAGAAAATTATGTGTAACTCTGTGAAAATAGGTCAAGGCCACATGCCTGGAACCCACCATAGAATAATTCAAGCCCACATGTTACAGTATCTCAATACCCACATGAGACATGATTCCTGCTCCTTTTAGAATTGGTTATTTTCAGGTGTCAGGTGAAAACTCGAGCAGTTCGGTGCCATTTGAAGCTGAAGTTATCCTATTTCTGCCTAGCTCCTGCTGCCCTCAGTCAAAAGGAAACACACTGAGACACTATTTACAAACTATATGGCCTAATGGTTCAGGATTCTTGTTAGCTGTTCTTGTATCTTAAATTAGACCATTGCAATTAATCTGTAAGTTGCTATGTGACGTCTGGCTTACCAGTATCATTACATATTGCTTCTCATCATGGCTTCTGGCAGCATCTCCCTCACTCAGCCTTCCACTTCCATGAATTCTCATCTCTCTTTGTCCTGCCTGTACTCCTTGCCTACCTGCTGGAAAATCAGTACTTTATTTATTAACCAATCAGAGCAATACACTCAGAGCATACAGAACATCCCACTGCAGGTAGGCTATAGTTCCCTGCTATGAACTGAGAAAGAGCAAGACTATTAGTGTGAAAGAGTTGGTGTACATACGAAAGAATTGTCCTAGTGACAGGAGATGACTGTGAGGATGTGGGTTCAAATTTATGTATTGCCTGTGGAAATACATGTAGAAATTTGAATGTTTTATTAGAGTCACAGACAGAAATTGATGAAGCAGAATATGTCGGTAGGGACAGGAGAAATTGAAGACAGAATCAAGAAGAAGAAAAAAAAATATTTGGTATTCCTAATCAGGAGGCATTGAGTACAGTTGTGGGATAAAACCTCATTTTCTGGAATTAGTGAAAAGGCATTAATTCTGATGTCCTCTGGAACTTAATAAGAGAACAGGGCCCTGTTTTTTTTCCCTTTGAATGATAAAGAATTTCTCTCCTTAAGGGAAGGATAAAAGGTTTCAGGCAGGAGAGAAGTTTTCAGTGGAAGAAGCCCTCAAGGTAAAAAGAATTACCTTGAAGGGTACCTGCCATTTAGAGGAAAGTGATGAGGATTGCTGGCCTGCAGGGGGAAAAAGGACCTGATCCACAATGTGGACTGGGGTTGGGCATGGATTGTCACACAGCTGAGGTAAGGATGGTCAGCAAAATTCCACAGGAGACAGCAGATGTGATAGAATAGAAGAGTGAGAAGGTGATCAGGGAGGGGTGATGGTTTGTATAGGAGGCCAGCATTTAGAGCTGGTCTCCCATACATGAGTTCAAATGGTGGAATTGAAAGGGCCTGCTTGAGAAGTCAACAGAGCCTGAAAATACCTGGAAACAATAATTTCAACCACTCAGTGTAAAGTTGCTCTGGCAGCTTAATGAGAATATTTTTTTAAGAAATGTTGGTATGCTTTAACTTCCCTGAAGACGTAGGATGGTAAGTGATATGAAAATACATTAAGAGCTTTAGATATGATTTGGTAAATCTTGGAGGTGAATTCATAGCAGCACTATTTGTAATAGCCAGAACCTGGAAACAACCTAGATGCCCATCAACGGAAGAATGGATGAAAAAAATGTGGTACATATACACAATGGAGTACTACTCAGCCGAGAAAAACAATGAAAGCATGAAATTTGCAGGCAAATGGATGGAACTAGAAAAAATCATCCTGAGTGAGGTAACCCAAACCCAGAAAGACAGTTATGGTATGTACTCACTCATTGGTGGATTCTAGATATAAAATAAAGAACAATCAGACCACAACCAGTAGAACCATAGAGGCTATATATATAGCATGGAGGTCCCTAGGATGACTGTGGCATATAATAAATTTCAGTTTTACTCAATTATTGAAAAAAATAGCCAAATGAATGGAAAACACATGAACTATGAACCAAAGGCTGAGGGGCTCCCAGCTGGATCAGGCCCTCTGAATAGGTGAGACAGTTGATTGGCTTGATCAGTTTGGGAGGCATCTAGGCAGTGGGACCAAGTCCTATGCTCATTGCATGAGTTGGCTGTTTGAAACCAGGAACTTATGCAGGGACACTTGGCTTAGTCTGGGAGGAAGGGACTGGACCTCCCTGGACTGAGTCTACCAAGTTGATCACAGTCCTCGGGGGAGGACTTGTCCTGGAGGAGGTGGGAATGGAGGGTGGGCTGGGGGTAAGGGGAGGGTGAGGAAGGGGGGAGAATAGGGGAACCCATGGCTGATATGTAGAACTGAATGATATTGTAAAATAAAAAATATATATCACAAAAAAAGAAATGTTGGTATGCTTTAACTTCCCTGAAGACGTAGGATGGTAAGTGATATGAAAATACCATGGCACATTAAGAGCTTTAGATATGATCTGGTAAATCTTGGAGGTGAATTCCAGACAATTACTAGACTGAAGAAAGTCCAAGATCCCAAATAAGCAGTTTATCTTCCAGACGTGGATGTCAGTCACTGTCTAAGGCCATTTATTAGAAACTCGAAATGCCTCAACCTAACTTGAACATGAGTTCAAGACCATGAGCCGATATGCAGTTCATCTGACAGTGGCCATAAGAGTAATATCAAGCTGCCAGTCAGTCCTCCAAAGGAACTTCTAGCCTATTGGGTGGAGAAGTTTGGCTCAATATTTAGAATTGGGATTTGACTATGGTAAATTTCACAAGCAGCATTAATAGTTTTTAGAACTGTAAGTCCTCAGAGGTAGGCTGTAGGTGGCTTTTATGAATTGAGACAGGGCATGACTATTAGTGTGAAAGAGCTGATGGAGATAGCACAGAATTAGCCTAGTGTCAGAAGTTGACTGTGATGACGTGGGCTGTTTTGTATGGACTCCCTGAGATGAATGTGCCAAGTCTGGGCCCTTAGGGGCTACTCTCCTAGATACCTTGTCAACCTGATTTATTCTCCTAGAGATGATGGAACTGTTGAAGTGCTTAGACTGACAGTGTATGATTCCTATAGCTTTTGGGAGATGGAAGGCTTTGAGCATGGCCATTATTTGGCCTGAGTTAGATATGAATCCTCCCTTTGCTGTAAGGAGTCTGTTCTTTTTCCATAAAGCAGCATAGGACAGTATGTTATTAAACATAATATGTTATTAAACATAAATGTTATTAAAAGCATATTTGGAGACTATATAACATTTACGGATTACCTCATTCCAATTGGAAGGCACCGAGACAGCTACCATCCAACCTTGTTGGTTAGTAATGTGTGGATAATGATAGAGCCATGCTGAACTAAGTGAGATAGAAGCCACCATGTTCTAGAGAATGAAATCCAGGACAGGTACCAAAGCTACACAGAGAAACCCAATTTCTAAAAAACAAATAAACAAAAAGCAGAAAAAAAACACAATAGAAACTGAAACAAAATACCACAGAGACAGATGTCAGATATACATGCCTGCCAAGAGACATTATCAGAAAATTGCAGAGGGGAATCGAGCCTTTCTTGTAGATAGGTAGATTTTAGGACAAAGCAGCTGAAAACTCGCTCAGCCCACCAGCCATATTAGCGAGTTTTGTACTGTTATTTGGAGGCAGAGCCCTGGGTAAATTATGTTTTATTTGTGTTCCCCTTTCAGTTTCCTTGCTTCTTAAAGAACAAACTAGGGAGGATAGATGAGTCAGCAGCTCTGATGGAGATCTCCAAATTCACTGATGTCATTTGTTTTCTATTCTTGGGTTTCAGATCTCACTCCTTATTGGTTCCTAATTTATGTCTATTCAATGAGGAGGCAGACCGATCAAATAAAAATGCCTGTACTGAAGGGTTTTACCAGCCAGGCTCCTGGCTAAATTCCAGCTTGCAGCTGGAATTAGGCAGGAACCAGACTGAAAACAAATCCAGAGAATGAATACTGTCCCAGAGAGCTGCAAAAGACCAAGGCAATATGTACCTAAGATAGGCAGGGGTTTGTTAGGTTTTCCCACACTCCTGCTCTGAGTCACCTGCACCTGTTTGCTGTGCAGGAAATGTGCTCCTGTCTCTACAGCCACTGCTTCAGCCTCATTCTTACATTATTCATTATCACATTGTTGGCAGAGAAGATTTATGTAGGGAAACAATACCTGACATAAAACAGGGATGTATTGATCACATGCACCCTCAGTGGACCCATTAAAAAATGACTGTGTCAGGCAATATTCTCAAATCCACTGGCAGATTCTGTGAGAAGTTTAAGTGTGAAATTCCACATAAAGTGCATTTGGGGAATCTAAAATGGCATATCGGAAACTGTTACCTGCAGGTTACAATTGACAGCCCCAAATCATACTCAGCCATCAGCAGGTGGAAAGCAAGGCTTTCAAGTAGATGGCCAGGGCCAAGTAGCTGGAAGCATGATCACCCCCTACTCACCACAGGATGCTTTTCTCATTTGGGAATTGCATTCTGGTCCTAGGATACATTATATTTTTCCAGTCATCCATTTTCAGTTTCATTTTTACACTGCAGCACACATTTACCTGAGAGGGTGACATGAATCAGCAGCTCTGAAGCAGATCTCAAAGTGTACCACAGGATTTGCTCTCCATTGGTGAATTTGAGATCACTCTCCTGATTGGCTCCTTTGTGAGGGGCATTGCCAACTCCCACATTTCCCCAGAGCAATCTTGCTTAGAAGCAGCAGGAAATATTAGTTAGAGTGATAGAGGGGAGGGAGAGTAACAGATAGAAATTACAGATTACCCTCAAGATTGCCTGGATTTAAATCCATGGGGTCTAGGATATTTAAAGAAATGACAAGTGGTGAAGCAAAATCCCCTCCCCAGCACAGAACATTGTATAGAACATTAGAACCTGCACTCAGGCCCGTGGTCTAATCATCCTCTCTATGCAGACTTGCTGTGTAAATGGGCTCCAACAGGTTCCTATTCCAGACACAATTGGAAAACACACACCCCTCCTTCACAGGCAAGGAGAGCTAATTAACTTCTCAGCAGAGCAAGTTCTTACCAGTCTGTCTCTGGCTATATTTGGGGTCTCTGTTGCTCACGGTATAACCAAAACCCTATTGTACATTGACCTAGACAAAGCAGATTGATCCTAACATACACAAGAGACAGCCCTTGGAAATTCACAAAGTCAGAGATTGTTTGATTCCCACCATTACAGCCCTGACTTACCTAATCCTGTCAAATGTGCAGCAAGCAGATCCTGATTCTGCATATACTGCTTGTCTTTAAAGATGTGGCCTCCCTCTGTTATTTTGAATTCACTTCATGTGTTCCTATCTGGCAGGGACTAGAGGAATCCTGCCCTTTTCTTCTGAAGTTACTTCTTCCCTTAATGATATGGCATCTGTGTGTCATGACTGGAGTGCTCCTCTATGGGCAAGGAAGATAATTATCTTGATGCTTTAGTATCTGGCCGAGACTAGCGAAATCCTTCTCTTTCCTCTACCCTGGGAGATGTATTGTGGGGATGCCTATGGCACTGTTCCTTCCTTTGTGATCTTCAGAGTCACTGAAAATATCAATTGGTAATATTTGTAGACACTACCCTACATATCACCTGCTGTGGGATGGTCTGTTTGTCAAATTGCTCTGATTGGTCAATAAATAAAACACTGATTGGCCAGTGGCCAGGCAGGAAGTAGGTGGGACAAGGAGGGAGGATAATTCTGGGAAGCGGAAGGCTGAGGCAGAGAGACACTGCAGCCACTGCCGGGACAAGCAGCATGTAAAGATGCCAGTAAGCCACCAGCCACGTGGCAAGGTATAGATTTATAGAAATGGGTTAATTTAAGATATAAGAACAGTTAGCAAGAATCCAGCCACGGCCATACAGTTTGAAACAATATAAGTCTCTGTGTTTACTTGGTTGGGTCTGAGCGGCTATGGGACTGGCGGTTGACAAAGATTTGTCCTGACTGTGGGCAAGGCAAGAAAACTGTAGCTACAATCACCCAAGAAAAAAAAAAATGATGGATCATAAAGTAAAGCACAGGAAAATTACTTGTCATTATCCTGTTGCCACATATATTCTCACAGATTCAACTTTCCATTCATGTTTTGCTTTATCACTGTGTTCTGGCATGCAGAATCTCTTGTACATAATCTTTTATTACTTGTTAGGCCATTCCAATATATGACATCTGTAGATGTAGCAGGAATCTTAAAAGATCTTATTAATAAAATGAAACCTGAGCCAGGTATTGGGGTGAACACTGGAAGATCAGAGAGACAGAACAAGTCATAGCTAACATCACCTGGCCAACTTCTCTGCTGATCTTGTTTCCTCAGACTGGTAGCTTCTGTGTCCTCATCCCAGTGGCACTCAGCTGAACTGCTGTTTGAAAGCCTCAATGCTTAACCAGCCAAATGTTTCTAGTTTCTGGTCTTCATGCCCTATATATCTTTTTGTTTTTGCCATCACTCCCTGGGATTAAAGGCTCACATTTTGGGATTAAAGACGTGTGTCACCATGCCTGGCTGTTTCCAATGTAGCCTTGAACAGATAGATTTCTGCCTCTGGAATGCTAGGAATAAAGGCATGTGCTACCACTGCCTATCCTAAGTATCTAGTGGCTTTTCTATTCTCTGACTCCAAATATATCTATTAGCGTACACACTATTATGGAGAACACAATGCCACCGCATTTCCTTTCTTTTTGTCTAAAAAAAGCTTATAACTAATACAAGACAAACTATCTAATAAGTATATATAATATATACAGTCAAAAAACTCCATTATATATATTAACAATGTCCAGTCCAGTAACATTTGATGAACTAAAAAAAAATCATTACTTAGCCTATTTAAAATATGTATTTTCTTTTATAAGTATTATTTTCATAATAGAGTCAGTAATATACATTTGTCATATTTTTTATTTTCCCTTTTTTCTTTTTAGTGCAAATTCAGTGATCTACCATTTATCTTATTATTCTTTATCTTCTTTTTTTAAAACAAAAACTCTGAATCTAATCTCCTTGTTCAGCATTTTTCTTGATCATTAATAATTAACAACTTGTAAGCAACCATCATAAACAATGACAGTATCCATAACTCATTAAACGACCAAAAACTTCTCAACCAACACCTTGGGGATGTGGGCGTCGTTTTCTTAAAATTACTTCCTCTTTCTAGGGTGAAGGCATCTTTAGGGGATCCTGAAAACAAAATTTTTGGTTAATTGTCAAGTCCTGTATCATTTGTCCAGTCTCTGAATAATAGGAAATTTCAGGGCTTGTCACAAGTCCTTCTTCGAGTAGTCTGTCAGGTTGGACCATCTGAGCTAGTCATCTCAAAATTGTTCTAAGTAGTTTATAGTCCAAAGTCGATCTTTCTGTGGTGTTAATCACCTTAATGGCTTCACCATAGTCCATGTGGAATCATCATTGTGGGATCCTGTCATCTTTTTGAAGATTTCAAAGTTGCTATTAGGCGTGGACATAGTTCCCTGTAGACTTTTTTTTTGTGCCTCCTCTGTGGTTTGGAGTAATCACAGTCTGATAAATGCCTGTCTCTTGGAACCATGTACATTCTTCCCTAGAAGAGAAAATCCTTACAGCAATTTCTCCCCACAATTTGTCTTGCCAAACTTTTCCAAACTGACCTTTGTTGATGGTTCCTTGTAACACAATGGCCTTGGCAATTGTTCTCTGAACAAACAGCAGTAAACCCTTTGTCCCAGGTAGCAACATCACTGTAGTCACCAACATGATGAGAATCAGCCAGGAACTCGGAGCAACAGCAGCTGCCTCCATGGTCCCACCACTATTTGTGACTCTGCCCTGGTCGAAGTTTCTCCAGTGCTGGCCACAATCTTAGGATCCTCCTGTCTCTGCCTTCTTCAGTAAATCCAAAGGGTGTGACTCATCACAACTGGCCAAGGGTGATTCTGGCCTGAGCTGGGGCCCACAAGGCCACAGGCAAGTAGCTTTTTGAGAATTTGTACCACTAACATTGAGCACCAGATGTAGAAGTAACCATCTTATTAAATAAGAAACACAGAGCCAATGCAGAGATGAAAGCCCAAGAGGTGAGATCTAAGAGCTAAAAAACTTACAAGTCACTGCTGCTGCTCACCTGTTCAGCCAAGAGAGCTACTTCCTGTCTATTTGTATTTTTAGAGACTTTCTATTCTGCCTTCTCATTGGTTGTAAACCCAACCACATGACCTCATCACTGCCTGTCTGTACAACCTACAGGTCTTCTATGGTTGGTATTAAGATTAAAGTCATGCACCACCACCACCCAGGTTCTGCTATAGCTTGCTATTAGCTCTGACCCCCAGGCAACATTGTTTATTAAGATATAAATAAAATCACATTTCAGTACAAATAAAATATCACCATAGACACCTGGAACCCACCAAAGAGTAGCTTCATCCCACATGTTGCATGTTCTCAGCAGCCACATGAGAATTAGTTCCTGCTACTTTTAGAATTGGTTATTTTCAGTTTTCAGGTGGAAACTCGAGCTACTGGGCACCATTTGTAGCTGAAGTTATCCTGATTCTGCCCAGCTCCTGCTGCCCTCAGACACAACCAATTAAACACAGAGACTTATGTTGCTTACAAACTGTATGGCTGTGGCAGGCTTCTTGCTAACTTTTCTTATAAGTTTTTTTTTTAATTTTCATGTTTTTAATTACTAAAAATTTATCATCTAAAATTAAATTTTTTTAATTTATTTTATTTTACAATACCATTCAGTTCTACATAACAGCCACAGATTACCTTGTTCTCCCCCTTCCTGCACTCCTCCACTTCCCCTTAGCATACCCCCCATTCCCACCTCCTCCACAGCAAAGCCTCACCTGAGGACTGAGATTGACCTGATAGACTCAGTCCAGGCAGGTCTGGTCCCCTCCTCCCAGACTGAGCCAACCATCCCTGTATAAGTCCCAGGTTTCAAACAGCTAACTCATGCAATGTGCCCAGAACCTGGTACCACTGCCTAGATGCCTCCCAAACAGATCAAGCCAATCAACTGTCTCACCTATTCAGAGGGCCTGATCCAGTTGGGGGCACCTCAGCCTTTGGTTCTTAGTTCATGTGTTTCCATTCGTTTGGCTATTTGTCCCTGTGCTTTATCCAACCTTGGTTTCAACAATTCTTGCTCATATAAACCCTCCTCTTTCTCGCTAATTAGACTCCCAGCACTCCACCTGGTGCCTAGCCGTGGATGTCTGCATTCAGATTCCTCAGTCCTTGCATGGGGTTTCTGGCAAAACTATTAGGGTGTTTGGCCATCTCATCACCAGAGCCTTGTTGGAAATCAAATATTTATTGCTGATTTCAGAGAGGTATTCAGTACTTCCCTGGAAAATAATAAACACACCAGATTTCTTTTTTTCTTTTGTATTTTTTGTGGTATGCATTGAATAAGTGCAGATCTTATCTTGTGTCTCCACCCTCAGCTCTGAATTCCTATGTCCTATAGTCAAGTGGAGACTGGAAAATGTTGGTACATTGGAATCATCAACCACATCTGATTTGCTTTGGATATCTCTGCCATCAATTCAACACAAATATGTGGGGATCTCAGGTATTGATTTGCAGAACACATTAAACTTCGGAACTTAATACCCAAAAGACTCTCTGGCTCTATAGTAAGACCCACCCTGCACTTCATTGTGTTGTTTCCCACCACTTGCCTGAAGTAACATCTCTGGTTAGGGCCAAAGGATGCACAGATAGGTTAGTATATCCCTGTCATAAGGGCTTATTAGAAGATGACTAGAGGGATGACAGTTGACCTCTATGTATTGCGTGTGGTGAAGACATGAGTCTGGGCTCTAGACTGCCACTGTTCTAGATGCCAGGTTGATACAGTTATTTCACTTGGAGATGATAGAGCTGTCAATCTGATGAGATTGACAGTGAATAATTCCTACTATATTAGAGAAATGGGAAGCTTTTATCATGACTGTTATTTGGCTTGAGTTAGTTATGAATTATCCTTTTGCTGTGAGAAGCCCATGCTTTTACCAGATATGAGTGTGGGGCAGAATGGTATGCAAAGTATATTTGGAAGCTGGGTGTGTGTGGCACATACTTTTAATATCAGCACTTGGGAATCAGACCCAGGCAGATATCTTTGAGTTCAAAGTTAATGTGGTCAACAGAGCAAGATTAAGGACAGGCACCAAAATTACACAGAGTTATCTGTCTGGCAAAACAAAATTAAAAAGCATATCTGGAGTATGTATAACATTAAGGAATTTCCCCTGTGCCAAGTGGAAGGTACACGTGAGAGACATTAGCTCAGCCTGTTGGTTAGTAGTGTATGTGTTTGATTCTACCACCCCAATATCTGACACTATGTCATATCCTGCTTTATGGGTCCCACCATGTAAAAAGGAGATGCCATCTGTGTACCAGGTATAAGTGGCCTCAGGCAATGTCCGCTCTTGTATATGTGAAGGATGAGGCAAAATCCCATTAGGATATAAGTGCAGTAGTGAGATGTGGAATAGTCAGCACTAGTTCGAGGAAGAATGATTGAATATTAACAAGTGGGCAAGTCTGGAATATAAGTATGGTATCATCCAGTAATAACATGGAGAGAAAAGTATTCAGGAAGTTGAAAAAGTCTCTATGAATTTATAAGTTAAAAGATGGGATAAATTATGGTGGGAAGAGGATGTATTAGGCAACCCAAAATTCAGTTTCTTAGATTCACTATTAAGGAGACTAGCAGCCCCCAAATCACATATTTTTGGTGACCATCCCTGTGTGGTGTGGTGTAGTTTTTTCACAGGTATTCTACAGGTGCAATGGAAGGTCCCTGCTGGTGCCCTAGAATCCCAGGGGCATATCACTCTATTTCAGTTACATAGACAGAGAAGGTAAGAGTTGATCAGGGGGGTGTAGTGCAGTGTCCTGAAGCAGAGCCTAATGGAACTTCTGGAAATCATTAATAATGGAGTGCATGAGGGGATCATGCAGCATCCCTGAGCTGCCTCATATAAGGGGTGAGTAAGGAGATTAAAAAGATCAAACTCAGTATTACAAGGAGTCAGCTATTTCTAGAAGGGACAGAATATCCTGTTTAGTAGAGCACCTTTCAAAGACTGAATTAGATGCTTTCTATCTGAAGCTATATCCTAGTATGTTGTAGTAATGTTTACACCCAAATAGCTGCCCTGAGGAGTGGAGAGCTGGATTTTGGAACTGAAGACACCATAACTCCAGCTGTACAAAAAATGTAGAAGAGGAGAGGTTTTAGTTTGACTAACTTATTCTTATGGGCCAAAGAGTAGAATGTTATCTACTAATTGTAAAATTTAAAGCCAATGAGGGAGAAGGAGAGCAAGCCAGAAGTTGGGTATTGATGAAATAGTTGTGAGATGTCCATGAATCTGTGTGTCAAGACAGTCCAAGTTAGGTAATATACAGGTAAGTGTCAGTGTCTGTCTAGGATAAGGAAAAGATATTTTGAGACAGAGGGCTGAGAGATATAGGAAAGAAGGTATCCTCCCTCAGAGGACCCATTAAGAAAATGATTGTATCAGTGTCAATTCCACTAACCTATGTCCATATCAATAGCGTTTTAGATGAGGCCCAGGTGACCTCCATGGGACAGGGTTTGGCTCAAGCCCAATGGCTTTCTCTAAAAATTTTTAAACAGAAAGCTAGAGGCCTTCGTGTGGCTGGTCAGATAGCCGGTGCTAGATTTGACAGTCTTACTTGCATTTTTCATTACTCACATAGCTATGCCATGCAGGAATATAGACTATGTAATCAAGCTGCATGTAGGTTACATAATCACAATTCATAGGGTAACTTAGTAGGCAAGGCCCTGGGATGCCTAAGTTATCTTCTTGACAGATGGACAGAGGATGCACAGTCATGTAGTTAGGGGTGGCTGGTACACATGACACCACAAGAGATCATAAGGCATTACTTTACTGTTAGTAATTTCATTTTATCCTATGTTCCTTTTTCAGTTTCCCTGCTACTTTTACAATACACAAGAAGGTGGGAGAGACAGATGAGTCACAGCTCTAATAGAGATCCCCAAATTCATTGCACTCACTTGCGTTCCCATCCACTTTAGACAGCTCTCTTCTTATTGGTTGTGTATTTGAATATGAGTCAGACAGATGGAATAAAAGAGCTTGTAATCCACAGTTTCAATAGCCAGGCTCCTGGCTAAATTCCAGCTCGTAGCTGGATTTAGCCAAGCCTGACTGGAAATAACACAAGAGAAGGGTAACTGAACCAGAGAACTGCTGCAGACAGAGGCAGTAGAAACACAAATAAGCAGGGATTGGTGGTATTGCCCACACTTCTTCTCTGAGTCAACTGCACCTGCTTGCCCTGCCAGAAATGTCCTCCTGCCTCTGAAGCCACTCTTTCAGCCATAATACTGAACAGAAACCAGGGATGTATTGATTATATGCTCCCTCAGAGGACCCATTAAGAAAATGACTGTGTCAGTGTCAATTCCACTTAGACACCTGGGACTCTATTAAAAAAGTGCATTTGGAGAATATAAAATGTCATATCGGAAATGGTTACCTGAAAGGTAAAATTTGCAGCCGAGACTCACAATCAACCATTCCCAGGCAGAACGTGAGGCTTTCAGGTAGATAGGCAGGATGCAGGGCTAAGTCCCGGGTACATGATCACCATCTATTTTCCATGTGATGTTCTTTTGAGAAGTGAATTCTGGGCCTATGATTCAGTACATCATTTCCTGTCATCCACTTTCAGTTTCATTGTTTTGGTGGCAGGACACATTTTGTTGGGAGGGTGAAGTGAATCAGCAGCTCTGAAGCAGATCTCAAAGAGTACCACAGGATTTGCTTTCCATTGGTGGAGTTGAGTTCACTCTTCATATTGTTTCCTGTGGAATGGGCCATGTCCCACCTCCTCATTTCCCCAGAAATTCTCAAGTAGAAGCAGCAGGAAATATTATTTAGAAGGACTTAGAAGAGAGAAACACATAGAAAATACACGATAGCTTTGAGAGTGCTTGTATCCTAATCTATCCAGCATCTATGGTCTGTGCCCTTGGGTAGTTAAAGCAATGCCAAAGGTGAGAAAAAGACAACTCCCCTGCACAGACAGCTGCAGGTCATCTCAGCCACCTGCACTCAGAACCATGATCCAATCATCCTCTCTAAGCAGATGTGCTCGGTCCTCATCAGAAACAAGAAGAGGTAAAAAAATTGTCAGCAGAGCAGT